>NC_053027.1:79034179-79231125 GCF_003073215.2 Triticum urartu | reverse complement strand
GGCCGGACACCCTGAGCGACCAGCTGAAGCAACTGGTCGAGCTCCACAAGGCGGCCGAACAGGCCATGAAGGGCCTTATAGTTCGGCTGTGGCCTGGAGAGGCTCAGCCTGGGAGCTATTTCGGGCTGGTGCGGCGGCTGGTGGAGGCCTATCCAAGGCTCGAAGTCATCAAGCGCTCCGTCTGCATTGAAGGTGCCCGTAGGGCCCTTGCCCGTGCTAAGGTGCACTGGGGCAAGCTGGATGCTGAGAAGCTTGTGAAGGATGGGCCACCGCCGGGGAAAGAGCATCACAAGCCCGAGAATTATTATAAGGATGTTCTGAAGGGTGCCTGCCTTGTGGCGGATGAATGTTCCAGGGATGTAATTTTTGAGTAAAACTCGCTCATTTTGTCATGTGCGCTGAAAACTTGTTCATATGCGCTAAGCAATGCTGTTGGAATTTAAAATATTACCTTCTGTGCGGATGTTTATCAATTCTGAGAGATGGCGAGTCGTCGGCTTCTGCCCCCGTGCCGCTAGTGCTGGGGTGTTTGGGGATAAACCTGAGCGCTCTTTTTCCCATGTTTGGGTCCTTCGAGGGAGGCGCTCAGCACACCGAACAAGGCAATCGGACTATAATGCTTGAACACTCTCACTTCGCCATAGAATTCTGTAATTTTAAATTTCGGCGAAGCCCCTGGTATTCGGAACACCGAGTTCGGGGCGCTATCCACGCCTTGGCTGGACAGAGCCGACTCCTCGCTCTAAGCGGCATAAGTCTTTAGGGACTCGAAAAAACCTCTCGAACAGTGACCAGCTCTCGCTTCATCATGACAGTCAGTTTTAGCTTTCTCTAGTGAGGTGCTCAACCCAGCTCAACTGGGACACAATCGCAGTAGTTCTCCTAGTGCTACCTTAGCCGATATAGCGGAACGTAAGGCACCAAAACATAGGAGCCGGGCAAACCCAACTATTGACCCAAGACATGATTTGGAGCCGATGCATATAATGCTATAAGTTCGGGGTGCCGCACTTGTTAAAGTGTTCAGACTTCTCACACCATATTGAGGGGTACTGAAGCCCCTGGCGTATTTTGGCCATACCAAAGTGTACAGGTGCAACATGTCGTTAAGGAACATATATTTGTAAAAAAAGAGTAATGCAAAAATAGACAAAAGCTATGCATTGTTTATTAAAGAGAGCTGCGATCAAAGCAGAACGATACAAATAATGCGATAAGCAAAAGGTTGGACCATTTAACATGTCCGTTCTAGGGGCAGGCTGCGGAATGGTATGCGAGACAGGTATACTGCTCGTGATAGAGACCACCTGGGAGTTCCGTAATGCGGCATGGCTTGTCTACTTCCCTGGTTCTTGCATCGTTTGTGCGGCGATTGAACTGCCGAATAGGCCTTCCTAAGACTGGAGTCCTAAAAGTAGGAGAAAATTAAAAAATCGGCAGCCCCTGGTGCGGTTTAAGCCGTGTTTCGGGCGTGCCGTGATGGTGCCCCTCCCCCTGTACCTATGGTATTTCTAGAGCATAGTTATGTATGCGAAGCTCTGGTGTCGCATTTTTGCGAGGGCTGGGGTTGGGGCCGCATTGCTACGCCTACTCGGAACTTGCCAGGCAGTCTTGTTGTAGGTTACTCCGGGCGCGCTTGACGGTGTCCGGACGTTTAATGGCCGGACTGGAGAACTTCCTAGAGAGGCTGCTTTGAACTTCCGCTGCAAGGGCCGCCGTGTGCTCCTCCGTTCGGAGGGAGTGTTCGGTGTTTCCATTGACCATAATTACTCCTCGAGGGCCTGGCATCTTGAGCTTAAGGTATGCATAGTGCGGTACCGCATTGAACTTGGCGAATGCGGTTCACCCGAGCAGTGCGTGATAGCCACTGCGGAATGGGACTATGTCGAAGATTAACTGCTCGCTTCGGAAATTATCCGGAGATCCGAAGACCACTTCAAGTGTGACTGAGCATGTACAGTTGGCCTCTACACCTGGTATTACGCCTCTAAAGGCCGTTTTGGTGGGCTTAATCCTCGAGGGATCTATGCCCATTTTCCGCACTGTATCCTGGTAAAGCAGGTTCAGGCTACTGCCGCCGTCCATAAGGACTCTAGTGAGATGAAATCCGTCAATAATTGGGTCTAGAACCAATGCGGCGAATCCGCCATGACGGGTGCTAGTGGGATGGTCCCTTCGATCAAAGGTGATCGGGCAGGAGGACCATGGGTTGAACTTTGGGGCGACTGGCTCTACCGCGTATACGTCCCTTAACGCGCGCTTCCGCTCCCTCTTGGGGATGTGGGTTGCGTATATCATGTTCATCGTCCGCACTTGTGGGGGAAAACCCTTCTGTCCACTATTGTTCGGCGGCTGGGGCTCTTCGTCGTCATCGCTATGCAGCCCCTTGTCTTTATTTTCGGCATTTAGCTTGCCTGCCTGCTTGAACACCCAACAATCCTTGTTGGTGTGATTGGCCGGCTTTTCGGGGGTGCCATGTATCTGGCACAAGCGATCGAGTATTCGGTCCAAACTGGACAGGCCCCTAGGATTTCTGTTGAATGGCTTTTTCCGCTGACCGGATTTATAGCCTCTGAATCCGGCATTGACTGTCGTATCCTCAGCATTGTCGTTGTTAATGCGGCGCTTCGACTTGTTGCGACGCGACCTGCCACTACTGTCCCTGGTATCCGAATTACTAGGGTTCTTGGTCATATTGTTGCTACGAGGACGCCAGCTGTCTTCTCCCGCGCAAAAGCGGGTCATGAATGTCGTGAGTGCTGCCATAGATTTCGGTCATCGGCGTCTGGTGGTCGCACATAAGTGCCCTGGAAATTGTCGAGGAATGCGGCTTCTAGGTCCTCCCAACAACTGATTGATCCTGTTGGCAAGCTGTTAAGCCAGTGTCGAGCTAGTCCTTTAAGCTTGAGTGGGAGGTATTTGATGGCGTGGAAATCATCGCCGCGGGCCATGTGGATATGAAGGAGATAATCCTCGATCCATACCGCAAGATCTGTTGTGCCATCGTATGATTTGATGTTGAAGGGTTTGAAACCCTCAGGGATTTGATGATCCATTACTTTGTCTGTGAAGCATAGTGGGTGTGCGGCGCCTCTGTACTGGGCTATATCACAACGTAGCTCCAATGGGCTTTGTCTACTGTGTTCGGCCCTACCGGATTTGTGTCCGGCGTGACGGTTATCATCTCGAGTTGTGGGGCACCCACGTGATCCGTAGATCGATCTTCTTTGCCTTGCCTTGTCCTCCAACATATCTCGTAGGTCTGGCGTATTTTCCCGTCCCTTGGTACGGGGTGCGGTTTGAGTGGAGGGCCGAGAGGCTTCTCTGTTACGGCCACGAGGTGGCCGGTCGGCCGTATCTGGTGATGTAGGTTTAAGTGCTTCCTCCTCTAATCGGGGTAGCAACCTGCGCTTTGGGTAGCTCTTGAAGGGGCGTTCGAGTTTATGCTCTTCGGCCGCAAGGACTTCAGTCCATCTGTTGACTAGCAAATCTTGATCAGCTCTAAGCTGTTGCTGTTTTTTCTTGAGGCTTCTTGCCGTGGCCATAAGCCTGCGTTGAAAACGCTCTTGCTCGACGGGATTCTCTGGAACGACGAATTCATCGTCGTCAAGGCTTGCCTCGTCTTCGGAGGGAGGCACATAATTATCGTCCTTGACCTCTCTGTCTCCCGCTCTCTCATGAGGGCTGGCTTCTCCATCCTCCTGTGCTGAATCTTGCTGGAGGGGGTTTTCTTCAGCACTCTCCGGAGTATTATTATCTCCCGTGCTGGAATCGCCGTATTTGTTTTGGCGGGATTTTGAGCGGCGCCGCTGATGCCGACGCTTAGGCTGTTTCTTGGAGGGGTCATCCTCCGCTGTTCCATCACCATCTCCTTCTTTTGGGGTGTCCACCATATATATGTCATATGACGAGGTGGCTTTCCAGGGCCCAATAGGCGCTGGTTCTTCATCGTCTCCTGCATCGGCGTCCATACCGTCGATGTCTTCAGAGTCGAAGTCGAGCATGTTGGTTAAATCGTCGACAGTGGCTACAAAGTGGGTGGTGGGTGGGCTTTGAATTTCTTCATCGTCCGTATCCCAACCTTGCTGACCGTAATCCGGCCTGGGATCTCCTGATAAAGAGAGAGACTTTAGTGTCTTCAGAATATCGCCGAAAGGCAAGTGCTGAATGATGTCAGTGGCGGTAAACTCCATGATCGGCGCCCAATCGGATTCGATCGGCGGGGGCGCAGAGGGTTCGGAGTCCAGAGAGGAGTCTGGCTCCTTGGAGTCACGAGTCTCGCAGAGTGCAGGGCTGGTGTTCGGCTCGATCGTCGTTGGGATCGCAGCCCCTGAGGCAGCGTCCAACCACCCGTCCTCGATAGGCGCAGTTGGCTCCGAATTAAGGGTCGAAGCCGATACGGGTGCGGCCTCCAGGGCACTGCTCGGCGGCAGAGCTAGATCATGCTTGTCGTGACAGTGTGTCACGCTCGGCAGTGGCTGGAATCCGTTGAGGATCAAGTCCCCGCGGATGTCAGCCGTGTAGTTTAAACTTCCAACTCTGACCTAACGGCCAGGGGCATAGCTTTCGATCTGCTCCAGATGGCCAAGTGAATTGGCCCGTAGTGCGAAGCCGCCGAAGACGAAGATCTGTCCGGGGAGGAAGGTCTCACCCTAGACTGCATCGCTATTGATGATAGTAGGAGCCATCGAGCCTGACGGCGACGACACAGAGGAACTCTCAATGAAAGCACCAATGTCGGTGTCAAAACCGGCGGATCTCGGGTAGGGGGTCCCGAACTGTGCGTCTAGGCCGGATGGTAACAGGAGGCAAGGGACACGAAGTTTTACCCAGGTTCGGGCCCTCTTGATGGAGGTAAAACCCTACGTCCTGCTTGATTAATATTGATGATATGGGTAGTACAAGAGTAGATCTACCACGAGATCGGAGAGGCTAAACCCTAGAAGCTAGCCTATGGTATGATTGTTCTGTATGAATGTTGTCCTACAGACTAAAACCCTCTGGTTTATATAGACACCGGATAGGGTTAGGGTTACATAGAGTCGGTTACAATGGTAGGAGATCTGCATATCCGTATCGCCAAGCTTGCCTTCCACGCCAAGGAAAGTCCCTTCCGGACACGGGACGAAGTCTTCAATCTTGTATCTTCATAGTCCAGGAGTCCGGCTGAAGG
The DNA here is from genome assembly GCF_003073215.2 of Triticum urartu. NCBI lineage: Eukaryota > Viridiplantae > Streptophyta > Magnoliopsida > Poales > Poaceae > Triticum > Triticum urartu. The sequence goes on along the minus strand of NC_053027.1, from coordinate 79,225,952 downwards.
TATAGTCCGGTCATCCGGACACCCCCTAATCCAGGACTCCCTTAGTCAACCTTGGGAGGTATAGGTTCCTCCTTTGGTCCTTCATAATGCACAACCAATTCATCATTATAAGCATTCTTTTGACAGAACTTTGTGAGCCTATATTCAAGAGAATATCCTAGTTCATCATTTCGAATATCCAAATCATCATTAAGTCCCGAAATTTTATCAACTAAAACATTGGTAGGAACCCTTCTTCTAAGATTTTCATTAAAAGCAACATAATCTAGATATTGAAAATGCATTATTTCTTCTTGATCAAAGAGGATAGCCTCTATGGGAGGACGGCAAGCATCCACCCTATAATGTGCAAAGATTTCTTTGGCTTCTCTTATTATAAATCTAAACTCATGAGCCAAAAAGATAGTAGCGGCACGCTTAACAGATGAATGTTCAATATTAGAAAATTCCAGTAAAATCCTTTGTATGGAAGGATGCATGTGCATGAATTGTCTTTCAAGTTCAACTACAAGCATGGCAATAGCATCCGCAAGACTACTAGTTCTGTGAAGGATAGAACTACCCATAGAAGGTAAAGCACCGGCAAAAGTAAAGAAATCTTGAATAACTCCTTTTCCAATAATATTACCACTACCAACACGGAATTTTTTGTATGAAAGATGGTAGGTTCTTTAGCAAGAGCATCGGAATTTTCCATGATATTGTTATCGCCCATATTGGCGATAACTTCCCCAATTTCAGACATAACGACAAGCAAGCAAACTAGCACACGAGCAAACAAAGAGGCAAATAGAGAGGGAGGAAACGGAGAGAGAGGGCGAATAAAACGGCAAGGGTGAATTGGGGGGAGGGGGAAACGAGAGGCAAATGGCAAATAATGTAATGCGAGAGATAGGGATTGTGATGGGTACTTGGTATATTGACTTTTTGCGTAGACTCCCCGGCAACGGCACCATAAATCATTCTTGCTACGTCTTGAGCTTGCGTTGGTTTCCCCGAAGAGGAAGGGATGATGCAGCAGAGTAGCGTAAGTATTTCCCTCGGTTTTTGAGAACCAAGGTATCAATGCAGTAGGAGGCCACGCTCAAGTCCCTCGTACCTGCACAAAACGATAGCTACTCGCAACCAACGCGATTAGGGGTTGTCAAGCCCTTCACGGTCACTTACGAGAGTGAGATCTGATAGATAGAATATTTTTTGGTATTTTTGATATAAAGATGCAAGGTAAAAAGTAAAGGCAAAGTAAATAGCAAAACAATATTAAAGTGATGGAGATTGATATAATGAGAATAGACCCGGGGGCCATAGGTTTCACTAGTGGCTTCTCTCAAGAGCATAAGTATTCTACGGTGGGTGAACAAATTACTATTGAGCAATTGATAGAATTGTGCATAATTATGAGAATATCTAGGCATGATCATGTATATAGGCATCACATCCGTGACAAGTAGATCAAAATGATTCTGCATCTACTACTATTACTCCACTCATCGACCGCTATCCGGCATGCATCTAGAGTATTAAGTTAAAAACAGAGTAACACCTTAAGCAAGATGACATGATGTAGAGAGATAAATTCATGCAATATGAAATAAACCCCATCTTGTTATCCTCGATGGCAACGATACAATACGTGCCTTGCTGCCCCTTCTGTCACTGGGTAAGGACACCACAAGATCGAACCCAAAGCTAAGCACTTCTCCCATGGCAAGAACTACTAGTTGGCCAAACCAAACGGATAATTTCAAGAGACTTGCAAAGATAACCAATCATACATAAAAGAATTCAGAGAAGATTCAAATATTATTCATAGATAGACTTGATCATAAACCCACAATTCATCGGTCTCAACAAACACACCGCAAAAAGAAGATTACATCGAATAGATCTCCACGAGAGAGGGGGAGAACTTTGTATTGAGATTCAAAGAGAGAGAAGAAGCCATCTAGCTACTAACTATGGACCGGAAGGTCTGAGGTAAACTACTCACACTTCATCGGAGAGGCTATGATGATGTAGAAGCCCTCCGTGATGACGGCCCTCTTCCGGCGGAGCTCCGGAACAGGCCCCAAGATGGGATCTCGTGGATACAGAAAGTTGCGGCAGTGGAATTAGGTTTTTGGCTCCTGTTCTTATCGTTTGGGGGTACATGTGTATATATAGGAGGAAGACGTACGCGGGAGGATCAACGATGGGCCCGAGGTAGGGGGGCGCGCCGTAGGGGGGGCGCCCCCCACCCTCATGACCGCCTCTTTTGTTCCTTGGAGCAGGGTCCAAGTCTCCTGGATCATGTTCGGTGAGAAAATCACATTCCCGAAGATTTTATTCCGTTTGGACTCCGTTTGACATTCCGTTTATCTGAAACACTGAAATAGGCAAAAACAGCAATTCTGGGCTAGGCCTCCGGTTAATAGGTTAGTCCCAGAAATAATATAAAAATGGAAAATAAAGCCCAATATAGTCCAAAACAGTAGATAATATAGCATGGAGCAATCCAAAATTATAGATACGTTGGAGACGTATCAGGCATAAGGAATATTCTACTACAAAGGAAGCAAGACTAGGACTCCACTTGTAATAGAATAATCCTAATCCTAATAGGACTAGTCATGTAACCCGCCCCTTCAACATATATAAGGAGGGGCAGGGCACCCCAAGAGGGAGGAGCAAGAAACAATCTCTAGGGGTAGACACAAAGGGGGAGCCGGCTTATGTGCCGACTATCTCATGAGCATAATAAGATCTTGCCACAAACAGCATGTAGGGCTATTCCGGATGATGTTTCCCGGGGCCCGAAGCTATCTAAGTCCTTGTCTTGTGTTGCGTCTCTCGATTCCGCTCAACCCCTCTCAAGCTACTACAAAGATGCGTCGGCCTCATGACTAAGTCCTCACACTAGGACATCTGCCGTGACAATTCCACGACACATTCCGAGAACATTTTCCGGCCACTTATAAAATACTATTTCGGACGTGCCCCAGGCACGTGCGAGTGTGTCTAGGCTCAGAACGGACAACAGACACAACTGAGGGACCTCGGACGGATGCAAGTTTTGAAAACATGATGATGCAATGCACATGATGACATGACAAGATGCAACATGCAAGCAAATGACATGGCAACAACGGCACATAACTGGAAGACACCTGGTGCAATGGTATCGGGGCATTACAACACTCCACCACTACAAGAGGATCTCGTCCCGATATCTAGGATGGCACCGGTGGAAAAGGAAGAGGAAGGGGAAAAGGTAAAACTAAGTTGCTTCTTTGACAAATGAGTGAAACCAAAGAACCTTGCGAGGTTGAACAAATTGAAAGAGGAATACAACGAAGATGAAAAAAGTTGAAAACACTCTGTTAGAAAAGAGGAACAAGGAACATTACTAGAACCTTGTAGGTTGAAAGACATAAGAAAAAGGGTTGCAATGGACAAGACGTACATGCAAGCACTCCGGTAGAAACGAGATGTAAAAGGAACGATAAAGATCAATTATGACAACACTCCGGTTGGAAATGGAAAGTAAAGAATATGAACTTGGCAAAATGAAAGCACTTGGATGAGACTCTGGTTAGAAGAGGACTGCATGATAGCCACAACACTCCGGTTAAAACAAGATAGAGAAGGAAAAAGAATGATATAATTTGGACAACACTCTAACTTCAAATGGACGGAATTGAACATGAGTTTGACAAGATGAGAGGATACTTGATGAAATAAAAAACACACTGCCTCCAGAACTATTGAAAGAATGGCACAAGGGCTAAGAAATATTTCAGAGAGCACTCCTGTTGAGAAGGGAGGCAAAACTTGACAGAATGGGAAGAACTTGAAAAGCGGGCACGACACCCCGGTTGAATGGATAAGCACGAAAAGAACATGGTCCTCACAATCTGAGATGATGAGTGAAGAGAGCAACATCACAATGCCTCCAGAAGGAAGAATAGAAGATATATCATTGGAATAACAAAATGGAGAAGAAAATGACAACTTCTTCCACAAATGAGCTTGGAAAGCACCCTTCGAAGAAGGTTAAAAAAGAGTTGTTGGAAAACCAACAATGAAAAGAACAAGCTTGTAGTGGGCTTATGGAGAACACCTCAAAACTATGAGGTGAAATTATGCCACTAACGAAAACAATAGATTGGATTGATATCAACAAGGAGACGAGAAACTTATTTCACCGGGAGGATAAATGAAGAACTTGAGTCATTTAGAAGCACCATAAACAGCAACAATCCTTAGGGAAAGCTTTAGGTGAAAAATAACCCAATATAACTCCAATGAAGAGATTGATGGATTTAAAATACCTCATTCTTGACAACATGTGAATCATGAAACACGAATGGAAATTGTCAAGAGTGACATAACACCACCTCAAATAATAAGGTAGAAAGAATTGCACTTCGGAATGCAAGATGAACAATGCTTGACCTCCTCAAAACAAAACATGTGTTGAGCACCATGTTTATCTTTGAGTATACCTTGGCGGATCATAACTTTGAGAGAAATATGGAAGAATAATTGAAGATTGAAAATAATCCATGATGCACCACCATGTAGAACCTCCATGAAGACTCCGGTAATAAAGGATGATAGAAAGAAAGAGAAGTTGAAAACACAAGGTGGATCCTTGCAAAGATTTAGATGGATCTTCATGATGATATAATTGAGAGAAATTGGAACTCCAGGAAAAGTATGAAGCGCTTGAACCGAGAATTTACTCATCGTGAACAAACTCCGGAAGAATGAATCAATCACTTGGATGAAGCAAGAATAAGAATTATGTTATGCGCATCCTTCACCAATTTAAATTGATGACAAGCAACGGATTTCGCATACTACTTATTCTCATAGAAAGGATTAAGATAGATATGGCGCAAACTTGGGAGGGTCTTCAATGATACACCGGTAGGATTGGGAAGAAGGAATGAATTGATATGATAAAAGGAAGGGAACTCTTGAACAAACCACCGTAAGAATTGAAAATGAACGTAGCAAAGGCACAATTCACCGCGAAGAATTGGAGAAAGATAGCTACACACTGAGAATGAAGAATTATGAAATGATGGCCTTCGGAGGAAAGAAATGGAAGCAACTCATGAAATGCTCTGGATGGGTGAAAAGAAATCTCACAATCGAAAACAATTATGAGAGGATGGCATCAAGCTAGAACCACACATATCTGAGAGAACAGATAAGATTTGGAGGAAAAACTCTTCTTCGGTCTTCAAATGTTGAGAATGACGATGAGAAACACCACCATGAATTATTGAGGCACTCCGGAATGAAGAATAGAAAGGTTGAGCCAACGATGAAAAGAATTTGAAAGATCTTGGAGAAAGACATATGACTGATGATAATTCATTCTTACATCAACTTTGAATGAATTTGAGGATAGCTCCGGGAAAGTTAGAAGAGTCAGGTAAGGTCCTGGGAAAAGACCTATGGGTTAGGGCCCACTCAAAAGATACACCGTTGAACAATTTAAAAGAAAGATTGCACTGATTGAATTAAATGTCTTGAATGAGATAACAACCTCAAGATATCTTGAACGCATTAGGAATGGAAACTCAAATCTTCTGAGATATCTTCAGCACTCCAGAACAAATGAATAGCGAGAGGTGGATGATTAAGAGATGCACCGACATGAGAAAGCATTTGAACCGAGGAAAGGATATGATCGACAAAGCTTGAATTAAATTCACAGGAGAAGAAAAGAGAATGAAGAATAATAAACTTGAAGCTCCGTCAGTATCTTCCTTAGAATCACCGGATAAAAACATTGACGGAAAAGAATGGAGAGGCTTCACGTCCATAAGATGGATACTTGATTCAGAAATCTGAGTCCTTGAAGAAAAGGGTGGGAGGGTGGGAAACCAAAGGCAACTTGGGGACGGATGAAACAAACACCATTGAGAAAACTTAGACTTGATCTTGCGGATGTTGAAAATGATCAGATCCACTTGAAGGGAAGCACGCAGGTTAGAAAAGAATTAACATGACAATCTTGAGGATCGAAAGGATTAGAACTCCCATAGAAATATGAGAACACCGTTTAGAAAAGGTATGCAATCCACATTTGGCCATGAAGCAACTCGAATACCACAACTCCAAACAAAACAAAGGATTGGCTTGCAAAATAAGCCGGAAACAAACATATGATAGACCCCATATCGTATCATGTGTCTGTTGAAAGGATATCCTACGTGATACTTGAATTCCCACTTATAAACTCCCGAAACTTTCTGGTTATGCAATCAAGTGTTGGGGATACAAGGGAAGCAATATCTCACCCAAACTAACAATCCCTACATCCAGCTGTATCCATCCTTCAACACATAACCAAGAGACCTTCGGAAATCATGTACCTCAACCTTCGAAAAGCATCCGTTATACGAGTTATGGCAATACTCCCGAACTCCCGCCCCAGTACTGGGTGGCGTCGAGGTTATCACACCAACAACTGGATAAAAGAGATTTTCAATGTCGGCAAACTCAGGTATTCCAGAACTGCAACGATAAAATCGTGATGACAACACCTCAGAGCTCAACTCCCGGGACACTGCCACAACCCCTAAATGTCAGGAGGCACCAAGAACAATGTTCTCATCACAAGAATATCGGAACGATTCCAAGATACCCGCATGATCCTAAAAAAAATTCGTGAAATTTGAGGAGAGGGCAGTCAAAACTTGTACGTCAGGAGACCTCACCAGAGCGACGAAGGGACTGAGGAGTAAAAAGAATCCTACTCTCCGATATATATGATCCTAAGACTCAAAACATTTTGTTCTAGACTCAACAACGTCAGCGATTCGATCAAGAAGGGGGCTCCTAAGTCGGTGATGGCTTTGATTACCAACTTGTAACGCCCACGATGCGACGATATCTCCCACGTGTCGAGGCACGACTTAGAGGCATAACCGCATGGTGGTTTAGTCACAAGTGGGGTAATCTTCACACAATCCCATGTATTGAATAAGAAAGGGATAAAGAGTTCGCTTACAATCGCCACTTCACACAAATAACAAGTTAAACATACATCATCCAGAGTACAATCAAGGTCCGACTACAGAACCAAAATAAAAGAAGACAACCCCAAATGCTAGATCCCCGATCGTCCCAACTGGGCACCTCTACTGATCAGCCAGAAAAGACACAAAACAAAGATCAAGATCTTCATCGAGCTCCCACTTGAGCTCGGTTGCGCCACCTTCACTCGTATCATCGGCACCTACAACTGTTTGGAAGTATCTGTGAGTCATGAGGACTCAGGAATCTCACACCCGCGAGATCAAGACTATTTAAGCTTATGGGTAGTAAAAGGGTAATGGGGTGGAGCTACAGCAAGCACTAAGCATATATGGTGGCTCACATACGCAAAAAAGAGTGAGAAGATAAGCAACGCAATGGTCGAGAAGCTACAAGTGATCAAGAAGTGATCCTGAAACTACTTACGTTCAAGCATAACACAAGACCGTGTCCACTTCCCGGACTCCGCCGAATAGAGACCACCACGGCTACACACGCAGTTGATGCATTTTAATTAAGTTAAGTGTCAAGTTCTCTACAACAGGATATTAACAAATTCCCATCTGCCACATAACTGCGGGCACGGCTCTTAAAAGTTACCTTGCAGGGGTGTGCCAACTTATCCCATCACAAGCTCTCACGGTCAACGAAGGATATTCCTTCTCCCGAGAAGACCCGACCAGTCTTGGAATCCCGGTTACAAGACATTTCGAGAATGGTAAAACAAGACCAGCAAAGCCGCTTGATGTGCCGACAATCCCGATAGGAGTCGCACGTATCTCGTTCTCAGGGCACACCGTATGAGACTAGCTACGAGCCAAAGCAGCCCTCAAGTTTCCCCGAGGTGGCCCTGAAGGAAGCTTAGTTCGGACCAACACTTACAGAAGCACTAGCCCGGGGGGGGGGGGTTAAAATAAAGACGACCCTCGGGTTGGCCGACCCAAGGGAAGGGTAATAGGTTGTTAGGCAAATGTAAAACCAAGGTTGGGCCTTGCTGGAGGAGTTTTATTCAAAGCGAACGGTCAAGGGGTTCCCATAACACCCAACCACGTAAGGAACGCAAAATCAAGGAACATAACACTGGTATGACGGAAACTAAGGCAGCAAGAGTGGAACAAAACACCAGGCATAAGGCCGAGCCTTCCACCCTTTACCAAGTATATAGATGCATTAATTAAATAAGAGATATTGTGATATCCCAACATATCCATGTTCCAACATGGAACAAACATCAGCTTCACCTGCAACTAACAACGCTATAAGAGGGGCTGAGCAAAAGCGGTAACTTAGCCAAACAACGATTTGCTAGGAAGGTGGGTTAGAGGCTTGACACGGCAATATGGGAGGCATGATATAACAAGTGGTAGGTAGCGCGACATAGAGATAGAACGAACAACTAGCAAGCAAAGATAGAAGTGATTTCGAGGGTATGGTCATCTTGCCTGAGATCCCGCAAGGAAGAAGAACGAGTCCATGAAGAAGACAAACGGACGTAGTTGAACGAATCCTCACAACTCTGGAATGAAACCGAAGCTAACGAGAGAAGCAACCCGGAACGAAGAAAGCAACATAGTAAACAACCATCACATAAACATGGCATGATGTGACGCCCCGAGACTGGTACTCAAGATGCCTTCCAGTAATTTCGTTGCCTCCATGTGTTTCATTTGTGCTTGCTCAATTTATTTTTGCATTGCATCATGCCATCATGCCAGCATGTCTTTTAATTTTAAAATTCAACTAAATAAATTGCATGGATCTTCGGTCCATTTAAACCGAGGGAATTCACATGGGGATTCTCTTTACAACATATCCTCCCAATATTGGGGAGCTATAATAAATATTCCATTCTTTTGGTGTTAACCATAACACACTTGCAAGTAGTCCCATGCCTATTCCACTTCGAGTTTGACCTTCAAATCTTGTCCACAATTCTTTATCTCTTTTATCGAGGCTCCTCTAATAAACCGAACATTTTTTGGACCTTCTTTTTACCAAGTCCTAGTTCAAACCCATTTGAATTAAATTCAAATGAGTTTAAATTTACATCTTTCAATCTTGGCCTTTTCTATTTTCTCGGAACAAACTCAATTTTATGAGTCCGGGAAAATTACCCGCTTGCGCAAATTCTTGTCCTATATCTTCTCCTTTTTCTTCTTTTCTTTTCTTCTATTTTTAGAAAAATAAGAGAGAAGGAGAGAGAAGCCCAGCCCAGGCCGGTCTCCCTAGGCCATGCCTGCCAAGTCCCATGTCCTCTAAGGCCTACCTAATCCCGTCTAAACCCTAACCCGACCGAACCCCACTCCCTCTTGATCCCTAGCGCCGCCTCCTCTCGATCCCCACTCCTCTTCTCTTCCACCTCGAGCCAGGGGAGGAGCCCCCGCGCCCGTTTCCCCAGCACTGCCGGCGATGACCAAGCTCCCCCCGGCGCGCACCTTCTCCTCCTCTACTTGGAACCTATGGAGCCCCGCGCTCCTGCCATCCCCACGCTCGTCGCCTCCCTCTTCTCTACCCCGCCTCCAGCTCACGTCGTCGCCTTCTTGCCATGTCCGCGCGCCTCCTCTTCTCGTCGCCTTCCCCAGTGCCGCTGCTGCCTACCGACGCCCCGGCCAGTAAGCCACGCGCCTCATCTCGCCCGTGTGCGTGTCCCATGCGGGAGCCCGTCCTTTCGCCCAGATGCTTCCTATGCATCCTCCTCCGTGCCCTGGTTTTGACGGCATCAAGCAGCCCGACGGGGGCGCCGCCTACCTCGTCCTGCATGTCTCCACCACATGCACGTCATCTTTTGAGTCCCCTTTGCTCTGTTGCTCGCTCCTACACAACCACCATGGATCAGCCTGCCTCCTGCCACGAGTCACCATGGTCAACTCAAATCCCCAGAAAACCTGCAGTCGTGGTCTGTTGCCTGATCCAGCTTCCCTGCGCACCTCCCGAGCCTATGCTGCACGGCCAACTCACCATCGGGGGCCTCGTCAATCACCACCGAGACCGCTACCTTGTACAGCTCCTCCACAGCTCCTAGTATGTACGTGGAGTTCCACCAGTTGCTAACATCAATCCATTGCTTCCTGCCTGAACGGAGTCACCAAGTTCCTCTTTCGGTGTGACCAAGACCGCAAGCACCATGGATCCGCCAAGTAGCTCGACGCACGGATACGCCAAGACCTGCACCGACCAGTACCATGATGTCCGTCGATCGTCAACTACCCTTTGGATGCGCCATGTTCCACGACGTCGCATGAGTTTCTTCTTGAACGTGTATGTCTACGCGGATTCATCAAGTACACGACATCCGGAGCCCTCGGATATGTCAAGCTCAACTAACGTCGCAAGAACGAGACCAGCAGGTCTGAACCTTGCGCTTTCCTTGTTGCCTTGCCACCAACTCGTGGGAAACCGGTAACCGGGATCACCCCACCATCCTTGCATGACAAGCTCCCCTCACACTCTCTGTTGCACCGGCATCTCAATCGAGTTACAGGAACCGGAACGTTCCCGCGGCACCGTTTTCGTTATTGTTGTCATGGCACCCTTTCTTTCCACCACGATGACAACTGCTTCATACTGTTCATGTCAACTTTTAACAAAAATTGCATAAAATTTGCACATGTCATCTGCATTATGATAACAACATTTAAATTTTTTAAATTGTTGTTTGTCTAAAAATTGCTAATGCACATGAGGATTTATCGAAATTGTTGTTTGATGTTTCCGGCCTCATTTAAAATTTCCTAAACAGTTATTTTAATTATGTTTCACCTCTTGCCATGTTAACCAACATTTAATATTGTTGAGTACATAACCAAGAGCAAACTAAATAATTGATGTGGTATTTCGTCAATATGCAACTTGTTACATATTGAGCTCCACTTAATTTGTAGTATTGTTTGTGCACTTTGCCATGCCATACCTCTTTAAACAGGACATGCATCATACTTGTTTGTGCATCATGCCATGGTTATGCTTGTGTGTTTACCATGTTGTTTGCTTCTTTCCGGTGTTGCTTCTTCGTGTTAGTTCCGATAACGTTGCGTTTGCGAGGATCCGTTCGACCACGTCCATTTGTCTTCTTCATGGACTCGTTCTTCTTCCTTGCGGGATCTCAGGCAAGATGACCATACTCTTGATATCACTTCTATCTTTGCTTGCTTGTTGTTCGTTCTATCGCTATGCCGCGCTATCTACCACTTGTTATATCATGCCTCTGATATTGCCATGTCAAGCCTCTAACCCACCTTCCTAACAAACTGTTGTTTGGCTATGTTACCGCTTTTGCTCAGCCCCTCTTATAGCGTTGCTAGTTGCAGGTGAAGTTGAAGTTTGTTCCATGTTGGAACATGGATATGTTGGGATATCACAATATCTGTTATTTAATTATAGCATCTATATACTTGGAAAAGGGTGGAAGGCTCGGCCTTTTGCCTGGTGTTTTGTTCCACTCTTGCCGCCCTAGTTTCCGTCATACCAGTGTTATGTTCCTCGATTTTTCGTTCCTTATGCGGTTGGGTGTTATGGGGGAACCCCTTGACAGTTCACTTTGAATAAAACTCCTCCAACAAGGTCCAACCTTGGTTTTACATTTGCCAGCTAAGCCTTTTTCCCTTGGGTTCTGCAGACTCAAGGGTCATCTTTATTTTAACCCCCGAGCCAGTGCTCCTCTGAGTGTTGATCCAAACTGGGCGATGTCCGTCGCCCCCTAGGCAACCAGGGTCTATGCCAACCCGATGTCCGGCCCATCCGATGTGCCCCGAGAACGAGATACGTGCGACTCCTATCGGGATTTGTCAGCACATCGGGCGGCTTTCCTAGTCTTGTTTTACCATTTTCGAAATGTCTTGTAACCGGGATTCCGAGACTGGTCGGGTCTTCTCGGGAGAAGGAATATCCTTCGTTGACCGTGAGAGCTTGTGATGGGCTAAGTTGGGACACCCGTGCAGGGTATAAACTTTCAAGAGCCATGCCCACGGTTATGTGGCAGATGGGAATTTGTTAATATCGGGTTGTAGATAACTTGACACTTAACTTAATTAAAATACATCAACCACATGTGTAGCCATGATGGTCTTGTGTTATGCTTGAACGTAAGTAGTTTTAGAATCACTTCTAGCTTCCCGACCGTTGCGTTGCTTCTCTTCTAGCTCTTATTTGCGTATATGAGCCACCATATGTGCTTAGTGCTTGCTGCTGCTCCACCTCATTACCTTATCCTACTAATAAGCTTAAATAGTTTTGATCTCGCGGGTGTGAGATTTTTGAGTCCTCTTGACTCACAGATACTTTGAAACAGTTGCAGGTGCCGATGATACCAGTGCAGGTGACGCAACCGAGCTCAAGTGGGAGCTCGATGAAGATCTTGATCGTTGTTACGTGTTTTTTCCGGTTGATCAGTAGTGGAGCCCAGTCGGAACGATCGGGGATCTAGCATTTGGGGTTGTCTTCTTTTATTTTGGTTCCGTAGTCGGACCTTGATTGTACTCTGGATGATGATTGTTTAACTTGTTATTTGTGTAAAGTGGTGATTGTAAGCCAACTCTTTATCCCTCTCTTATTCAGTACATGGGATTGTGTGAAGATTACCCCACTTGCGACTAAACCACCATGCGGCTATGCCTCTAAGTCATGCCTCGACACATGGGAGATATAGCCGCATCATGGGCGTTACAAGTTGGTAATCAGAGCCATCCCTACTTAGGATCCCCCTGCTTGATGGAATCGCTGATGTTGTTGAGCTAGAACAAAATGTTTTGAGTCTGAGGATTATATATAATGGAGAGTAGGATTCTTTTTACTCCTCAGTCCCTTCGTCACTCTGGTGAGGTCTTCATGACATAGAAGTTTTGACTTTCCTCTCCTCAAATTTCACGAATTTTATTTTTGGATCACGCGGGTATCTTGTAATCGTTCCCATATTCTTGTGGCAAGAACATTATTCTTGGTGCGTCCTGACATTTAGGGCTTGTGGCAGTATCCCGGGGAGTTGATCTCCGAGGTGTCGTTGTCACAATTTTATCGTTGCAATTCTAGAATACCTGAGTTCGCCGACATCAAAAATCTCTTTTATGCAGTTGTTGGTGAGATAACCTTGACACCACCCAGTACTGGGGCGGGTGTTCGGGAGTCTTGCCATAACTCGTATAACAGATGCTTTTCGAAGGTTGAGGTACATGATTTCCGAAGGTTTCTTGGTTATGTGTTGAAGGATGGATACAGCTGGATGTAGGGACTGTTAGTTTGGGTGAGCTATTACGCTTCCCCTGTATCCCCAACACATGATTGCGTAACCAGAAAGTTTCGGGAGTTTATAAGTGGGAATTCAAGTATCTCGTAGGATATCCTCCCAACAGACACATGATACGATATGGGACCTATCATATGTTTGTTTCCGGCTTATTCTGCGAGCCAAATCCTTGTTTTGTTTTCAGTTGTGGTATTCAAGTTGCTTCAATGTCAAGTGTTGATTCCATACCTTTTCCTAAGCGGTGTTCTCATACATCTATGTGAATACCAATCCTTCTGGATCATCGAGGTTGTCTTTTAAATTCTTTCAAACCGGTGTTTGTTTCATCCGTCCCCAAGTTGTCTTTGTTTTCCCGCCCTCCCACCCTTTTTCTTCAAGGACTCAGATTTCTTAATCAAGTGTCAATTTCATTCATGTGAAGACTCTTCATCCTTTTCCTTCATTGTTCTTACCTGGTGATTCTTAGGAAGATACTAACGGAGATTCAAGTTCATCATTCTTCATTCTTTTTCTTCTCCGGTGGATTCAATTCAAGCGTTGTCGGTAATATCCTTTCCTCGTTTCAAATATTTTTTCATGCCAGTGCACCTCTTAATCATCCACTTCTCGCTATTCAATTGTTCTGGAGTGCTCAAGATATCTCGAAGATTCATGTTTCCACTCTGCATTCGTTCAATCTTTTTCGAGGATGTTATCTCATTCAAGCCATTTAATTCAACGGCGCAATCTCTCTTTTAAATTGTTCAACGGTGCATCTTTTGAGTGGACCCTAACCCATAGGTCTTTTCCCAGGATCTTACCTGACTCTTCTAGTTTTCCGGAGGTATTCTCAAATTCTTTTTCAAAGTTTGACGTAAGAATGAATTATCATCAGTCATACAAATTTCTCCTAGATCGTTTTCAAATTATTTTCAGTGTTGGTTCAACCTTTGTATTTTTCATTCTGGGGTGCCTCAACAATTCATGGTGGTGTTTCTCATCGCCATTCTCTGCATTTTGAAGGCCGAAGAAGAGTTTCTCCTCCAAATCTTACCCATTCTTGCAAAGATGCGAACTTCAAACTTGTTGCCATCCTCTCATAATTGTTTTCGATTGTGAGAATTCTTTTTACCCAAAGACCATCATTTCAGAAGATTTATTCATTCCAGCTTTCAGCTCTCATTCTCAAATTCTTCTGGGGCATCATTCAAGTATTCTCTAATCAGCTCATGATCTCTTTGTTCTCATGTATCTAAATTCCCTCAAGTATCTTCATTCGTTCTCTAATTTTTCCCGGTGTTTCCCTTATCTTTTGTTAGTTCATTTTCAATTCTTATGGTGGTTCCTTCAAGAGTTCTCTTCCTTTGTTATCATACAGATTCATTCGTTCTTTCCAATACAATCGGCGGTTCGTTGAAGACCTTCCCAAGTGACGCTATATCTATCTTAATCCTTTCTACTAGAATAAGTAGTATGCAAATCCGTTGCTTGTCATCAATCTAAATTGGTGAAGGATACGCATAACATAATTCTTATTCTTGTTTCATCCAAGTGATTAATTCCTTATTCTAGAGGTTCATCAAAATTCTTGATTTCATTTGTCTGTCTTTCTTTCCAGAATTCCAAGTTTTCTCGGTTATGTCATCATGAAGCTCCATCTAATCAATGCAAGGATTCATCTTATTCTTTTCAAGCTTCTTTTCCTTGCGACCTTCTTTTTATCTATCCGGAGTTCTTCGAGATTTTTCTTCATGGTGGTTCGTCAAGGGTTCTTTTCATTCTTCAATTGTCCTTAAGATTTCTCTCGAAGTTATGATCCGCCAACCTATACACTCAAATAAACATGGTGCTCAACACATGTCTTGTTTTGACGAGTTCAAGCATTCTTCATCTTGCATTCTGAAATGCAACTCTTTCTATCTTATCTATTGAGGTGGTGTTATGTCATTCTTGACAATTTCCCTTCATGCCTCATGATTCACAAGTTGTCCGGAATGACATATTTTAAACCGATTATTTTCAATTCATTCATGAGATCCTTTGCAACCCATCAATCTCTTCATTGGAGTTATCTTAGGTTATATTTCACCTAAAGCTTTCCCTAAGAATTGTTGCTATTTATGGTGCTTATAAATGACCCAAGCTCTTCATTTATCCTCCCAGTGAAATAACTTTCTTGTCTCCTTGTTGATATCAATCCAATCTACTGTTTCCGTTAGTGGCAGAATTTCGCCTCAAGTTTTGGGATGTTTTCCATAAGCCCACAACAAGCTTACTCTTTTCGTTGTTGGTTTTCCAAGAACTCCGTTTGACCCTTCTCCTAAAGATGCTTTTTCAAGCTCATTTGAGGTAGAAGATGTTGTTTTCTCCTCCGTTCTTTCGATTCCATTCTCACATTTGTTCCGGAGGCATTGTGATGTTGCTCTCTTCGACCCATCATCTTGTTTTGTCAAGATCATGTTCAATTCCTTCCATTTACAGTCGGAGTGCTGTCCAAATTATATCATTTGTATTCCTTCTCTATCTTGTTTTCACCGGAGTGTTGTCATAATTTATCTTTATCGTTCCGTGTACATGTCGTTTCAACCGGAGTGCTTGCATGTACTTCTTGGCCATTGCAACCCTTTTTCTTATGTCTGTCAACCTACAAGGTTCCCGTAATGTTCCTTGTTCCTCTTTTCTAACGGAGTGTTTTCAACTTTGTTCATCTTCGTTGTATTATTTCTTTCAATTTGTTCAACCTCGCAAGGTTCTTTGGTTTCACTCATTTTTCAAAGAAGCAACTTAGACTTACCTCTTCTCTTCCTCTTCCGTTTCCCTCCGGTGCCATCCTAGATCTCGGGACGAGATCCTCTTGTAGTGGTGGAGTGTTGTGACGCTCCGAGACCGGTGCTCCAGATGCCTTCCAGTAGTTTCGTTGCCTCCGTGTGTTTCATTTGTGCTTGCTCTATTTATTTTTGCATTGCATCGTGCCATCATGCCAGCATGTCTTTTAATTTTAAAACTCAACTAAATAAATTGCATGGATTTTTTCTTCGATCCATTTAAAACGAGGGAATTCACATGGTGATTCTCTTTACAACATATCCTCCCAATATTAGGGAGCTATAATAAATATTCCATTCTTTTGGAATTAACCATAACACACTTGCAAGTAGTCCCCATGCCTATTCCACTTCGAGTTTGACCTTCAAATCTTGTCCACAATTCTTTATCTCTTTTATCGAGGCTCCTCTAAAAAATCGAACATTTTTTGGACCTTCTTTTTACCAAGTCCTAGTTCAAACCCATTTGAATTAAATTCGAATGAGTTTGAATTTACATCTTTCAATCTTGGCCTTTTCTATTTTCTCGGAACAAACTCAATTTTATGAGTCCGGGAAAATTACCCGCTTGCGCAAATTCTTATCCTATCTCTTCTCCTTTTCTTCTTTGTTTTTTTCTTTTCTTTTCTTCTGTTTTTAGAAAAAAGAAGAGAGAAGGAGAGAGAAGCCCAGCCCAGGCCGGCCTCCCTAGGCCATCCCTGCCAAGGCCCATGTCCTCTAAGACCCACCTAATCCCATCTAAACCCTAACCCGACCGAACCCAACTCCCTCTCCATCCCCAGCACCGCCTCCTCTAGATCCCCACTCCTCTTCTCTTCCACCTCGAGCCAGTAGAGGAGCCCCCGCGCCCGTTTCCCCAGCGCCCTCGACGACGACTAAGCCTCCCCCCGGCGCGCCCCTTCTCCTCCTCCGACTGGAACCTGCGGAACCCCGCGCCCCTGCCATCCCCATGCTCGTCGCCTCGCTCTGCTCTACCCAACCTCCACCTCACACCGTCACCTTCTTGCCATGTCCGCGCGCCTCCTCTTCTCATCGCCTTCCACAGTGCCGCTACTGCCTACCGGCGCCCCGTCCAGTAAGCCACGCGCCTCATCTTGCCCGTGTCCGTGTCCCATGCGGGAGCCCGTCCTTTTGCTCGGACGCTTCCTATGCATCCTCCTTCGTGCCCTGCTTCTGTCACATCAAGCAGCCCGACGGAGGCGCCGCCAACCTCGTCTTGCATGTCTCCACTGCCTGCACGTCGTCTTCTGAGTCCCCTTTGCTCTGTTGCTCGCTCCTACACAACCACCATGGATCAGCCTGCCTCCTGCCACGAGTCACCATGGTCAACTCGAATCCCCAGACAACCTGCAGTCGTTGTCTGCTGCCTGCTCCGGCTTCCCTGCGCACCTCCCGAGCCCGTGCTGCACGGCCAAGTCACCATCGGTGGGCTCGTCAATCACCACCCAGGCCGCTACCTTGAACAGCTCCTCAACGGCTCCTAGTCTATACATGGAGTTCCACCAGTTGCTAGCATCAATCCATTGCTTCCTCCTCGATCGGAGTCACCAAGTGCCTCTTTCGGTGTGATCAAGTTCGCAAGCACCACGGATCCGCCAAGTAGATGTACGCATGGATACGCCAAGACCTGGACCGACCAGTACCACGACGTCCGTCGATCATCAAGTACCCTTTGGATGCGTCAAGTTCCACGACGTTGCATGAGTATCTTCTTGAACGTGTATGACTACAAGGATTCGTCAAGTACCATGACATCCGGAGCCCTCGAATATGTCAAGTTCAACTAACGTCGCAAGAAGGAGACCGGCAGGTCCGAAGACCCCAAGTAACATGACAACCCCGAAGGGATTCGAATTCGTCAAGTTCACCTTCGAAACATGTACCACTACCGCCGCCCGAACATCTATAGAACATGTACCACAACCATCGCTGAAGACCCGTGAACGACTATCGATGACCCTCCAAGTTCGTCCATGATTGCCATGTACAACTGCCGACGCCGCGAACAACTACTCCCACTACCATCGCCATGTACCACTTCTTCCCACGACGACCGTGAATGACTACACCGCTTGACCCAAACCACCCTGAGTGCACACTTCGTAGGTATAACGTCGAGACGACACCCGTGAACGAATGCATGTGTTGTATGAGATGCACCACTTGTTTGCACCGTGTCCGAGTTGTTCCTTGCGCGTTCCTTGTTGCCTTGCCACCAACTCGTGGGAACCCGGTAACCGGGATCACCCCACCTTCTTTGCATAACATGCTCCCGTCACACTCTCTTTTGCACCGACATCTCAATAGAGTTACTGGAACCGGAACGTTGCCGTGGCACTGTTTTCGTTATCGTCGCCGTGGCACCCTTTCTTTCCACCACGGTGACAACTGCTTCATAATGCTCATGTCAACTTTTAACAAAAATTGCACAAAACTTGCACATGTCATCCGCATCATGATAACAACATTTAAAATGTTTAAATTTTTGTTTGTTTAAAAATTGCTAACGCACATGAGGATTTATCAAAATTGTTGTCTGATGTTTTCGGCCTCATTTAAAATTGGCTAAACAGTTATTTTAATTATGTTTCACCTCTTGCCATGTTAACCAACATTTAATATTGTTGAGTACATAACCAAGAGAGAACTAAATAATTGATGTGGTGTTTCGTCAATATGCAACTTGTTACATATTGAGATCCACTTAATTTGTAGTATTGTTTGTGCACTTTGCCATGCCATGCCTCTTTAAACGGGACATGCATCATACTTGTTTGTGCATCATGCCATGGTTATGCTTGTGTGTTTACCATGTTGGTTGTTCTTTCCGGTGTTGCTTCTTCATGTTAGTTCCGGTAACGTTGAGCTTGTGAGGATCCGTTCGACCACGTCCGTTTGTCTTCTTCATGGACTCGTTCTTCTTCCTTGCGGGATCTCAGGCAAGATGACCTACCCTCGATATCACTTCTATCTTTGCTTGCTAATTGTTCGTTCTATCGCTATGTCGCGCTACCTAGCACTTGTTATATCATGCCTCCCATATTGCCTTGTCAGGCCTCTAACCCACCTTCCTAGCAAACCGTTGTTTAGCTATGTTACCGCTTTTGCTCAGCCCCTCTTATAGCATTGCTAGTTGCAGGTGAAGTTGAAGTTTGTTCCATGTTGGAACATGGATATGTTGGGATATCACAATATCTCTTATTTAATTAATGCATCTATATACTTGGTAAAGGGTGGAAGGCTCGGCCTTATGCCTGGTGTTTCGTTCCACTCTTGCCGCCCTATTTTCCATCATACCGGTGTTATGTTCCTTGATTTTGCGTTCCTTACGCGGTTGTGTGTTAAGGGAACCCCTTGACAGTTCGCTTTGAATAAAACTCCTCCAATAAGGCCCAACCTTGGTTTTAAATTTGCCACCTATGCCTTTTTCCCTTGGGTTCTGCAGATTCAAGGGTCATCTTTATTTTAAACCCCCGGGCCAATGCTCCTCTGAGTGTTGGTCCAAACTTGGCGATGTCCGGCGCCCCCTGGGCAACCAGGGTCTATGCCAACCCGACGTCTGGCCCATCCGGTGTGCCCTGAGAACGAGATACGCATGACTCCTATCGGGATTTGTCGGCACATCGGGAGGCTTTGCTGGTCTTATTTTACCATTGTCGAAATGTCTTGTAACCAGGATTCTGAAACAGGTCGGGTCTTCTCGGGAAAAGGAATATCCTTCGTTGACCGTGAGAGCTTGTGATGGGCTAAGTTGGGACACCCCTGCAGGGTATAAACTTTCGAGAGCCATGCCCGCGGTTATGTGGAAGATGGGAATTTGTTAATATCCGGTTGTAGATAACTTGACACTTAACTTAATTAAAATACATCAACCGCATTTGTAGCCGTGATGGTCTCTTCTCGGCGGAGTCCGGGAAGTGAACACGGTCTTGTGTTATGCTTGAACATAAGTAGTTTCAAGATCACTTCTTGATCACTTCTAGCTTCTCGACCATTGCGTTGCTTCTATTCTCGCTCTTATTTGCGTATGTTAGCCACCATATGTGCTTAGTGCTTGCTCCAGCTCCATCTCATTACCTTATCCTACCCGTAAGCTTAAATAGTTTTGATCTTGCGGGTGTGAGATTGTTGAGTCCTCGTGACTCACGGATACTTCGAAACAGTTGTAGGTGCCGATAATACCAGTGCAGGTGACGCAACTGAGCTCAAGTGGGATCCCGATGAAGATCTTGATCGTTGTTATGTGTTTTTTTCCGGTTGATCAGTAGTGGAGCCCAGTCGGGACGATCGGGGATCTAGCATTTGGGGTTGTCTTATTTTATTTTGGTTCCATAGTCGGACCTTGATTGTACTCTGGATGATGATCGTTTAACTTGTTATTTGTGTGAACTGGCGATTGTAAGCCAACTCTTTATCCCTTTCTTATTCAGCACATGGGATTGTGTGAAGATTAACTCACTTGCAACTAAACCACCATGCGGTTATGCCTCTAAGTCATGCCTCGACACGTGGGAGATATAGCCGCATCGTGGGTATTACACATGATGCACAACCAAGTATGGTGCATGTCCGGTTTAAATATGCATGGCATGGCAAAGTGCACAAACAACACTACAAGTTAAGTGGAGCTCAATATGCATTGGGATGCATATTGACAAAACACCACATTCCATTATTTAGTTCACTCCCGTTTATGCTACCCAACAAAATTAAATTTTGTTTAAACATGGCAAGAGGGTGAAGCATAACAAAACTATACTATCTAAGCAATTTAAATGAGGCCAGAACAACGAACAACAAATCCGGCAATATCCTCATGTGCATATTTTAAAGTTGGTACTGTTCTGCCCTATACAGAATTTTAGAGTTATTAAGCTTGCAAAGTAAAGCCACCATCTTAAACTAGGCATTTTTCTACCCCATTTACATATAAAGTTTATTAAATTTGGAGCTACGGTTATTAAGTTATGAAATAAATCATTTTAACATGGCATATGAGCAAATTTAATCAAACAACATTTTAAACATGCATGAAAGTTGGATATTGTGGAACTAGATGAAACTCTAAGCATTTTTCATATATGAAACATTTTAAAATGATGCATGGTTGATGAGTTATGAAATGCATGAACTCTAGGGACTTTTCTGTAAAACAGCAATTCCCTGGCAAAATGAAAAAAGCGCCAGTGACAAGAAAAAACATTGTTGGGCCGAAACTGAGTTGTACTGGGCTAAGGGGAGTTGCTCACATTGGCCAACCCCAATTCGAAGGAGAGGCGAGGCAGACGGGCCGGCGCTGGGCTCGGGGCAATTGGGCCGGGCAGCGGGGCCCTCGCGCAGGAGGAGGAAGCCCCCGTCCTCCTCGAGCGCTCTCGCTCGAGCAGGGAAACATGGCGGCGACGCGCCACGAGGAGGATCTCTGGCGAGGCAAGGAACGACGGGGAGGCGCCTGAGGGCAGCAGATCCGGGAGCGGGTGGTGTAGGGACCCCAACTCCGGCCGGATCTAGGCGGAGGTGAGTGGATCCGCCATGGGGATGGCGAGGCCGGCGAGCTTCGGTGAGTGGAGGACGACCCGGGCGGAATAGCGGGTCAGTGGGCGGCGGCGGCGACGGATGGCGGTGCAGGGGGTCGACGAGGTCGACTGGATGGCGCGAGGAGGAAGGGTCGCGTGCGCTGGTGGTCTTCAGCACGGACGACGGCCACCGGCGGCACTCGGGAGGAGCTTAGGTGCGCAGGACGAGCCCTTGGCTCAGGTGCTCGCGGGCGCTTGTGGGCTGCGGCGACGGGCGGCTCGGGCCCGGGCGGGCCCGCAATGGGCCTCCTGGGCCGCAGCGAAGTGGGGGGAGGCGGGCGCGACGTCGCTACCTCTGAGTGGGCAGGAGCGGCACTAGCGCGGCCACTCGGACGGCGCCAAGTGGCGGCGGGGAGGTGGCCAGGCGCGGAAAAGGAGGTGGGCGGTGGCGCTGATGATTGGGCGGCGCGGAATATGAGGAGGAGGATGGCTGCTGCCCAAAATGGCAAGGGGAGAGGTTTAAATAGGAAAGGGGGTTGGAATTAGGGTTAGGAGGGGTTTGAGGCTGTTTCGGAGCCGTTCGATTGGCATCGGATGGTCCGGAGCGGAGAGGATAGGTAGGTGGGCTGTGAAGAAAGGCTTGGATTGAGAGGAGACAAGAGAAAGCGGCCCGGCATGGGTTTTCGGAGACCGAAAACATCCGACGTTCGACTGGCTATAATGCTGTTATATGTTTAACGGTTGGGCTACCAAATGAACTCTGAATGCGATGAAACTAGGCAGGCGACCTACTGACAACGTAACAATACCGCATGCCAACTTTCAACCCATTCCGAGAACATTTTCCAACCACTTATAAAATACTATTTCGGCCGTGTCGCGGGCGCGTGCGAGTGTGTCTGGGTTCATAACGGACAACAAAAGGAACTGAGGGAACCTGGATGGCTGCAAGTTCTGAAAACATGATGATGCAATGCACATGATGACATGACAAGATGCAACATGAAAGCGAATGACATGGCAACGACGGCACATAACTAGAAGACACCTGGCGCAATGGTCTCGGGGCATTACAAAACTCCACCACTACAAGATGATCTCGTCCGAGATCTAGGATGGCACTGGGGGGAAAGGAAGAGGAAGGGGAAAAGGTAAAACTAAGTTGCTTCTTTGACAAATGAGTGAAACCAAAGAACCTTGCGAGGTTGAACAAATTGAAAGAGGAATACAACGAAGATGAACAATGTTGAAAACACTCCGGTAGAAAAGAGGAACAAGGAACATTACTAGAACCTTGTAGGTTGAAAGACATAAGCAAAAGGGTTGCAATGGACAAGACGTACATGCAAGCACTCCGGTAGAAACGAGATGTACAAGGAACGATAAAGATCAATTACGACAACACTCCAGTTGGAAATGGAAAGTAAAGAACATGAACTTGGCCAAATGAAAGCACTTGGATGAGACTCCGGTTAGAAGAGGAATGATAGCCGCAACACTCCGGTTGAAACAAGATAGAGAAGGAAAAAGAATGATATGTTTAATGGTTGGGCTATCAAACGAACACCGAATGCGATGAAACTTGGCAGGCGACCTACTGACAACATAACAACATCGCATGCCAACTTTCAACCCATTCCGAGAACATTTTCCTGCCACTTATAAAATACTATGTCAGACATGCCGCGGGCGCGTGCGAGTGTGTCTGGGCTCAGAACGGACAACGAACGAAACTGGGGGAACCCGGACGTATGCAAGTTTTGAAAACATGATGATGCAATGCACATGATGACATGACAAGATGCAACACGCAAGCAAATGACATGGCAACGATGGCACATAAATGGAAGACACCTGACGCAACGGTTGTTGGAAATATGCCCTAGAGGCAATAATAAATTAGTTATTATTATATTTCCATGTTCATGATAATCGTTTATTATCCATGCTAGAATTGTATTGATAGGAAACTCAGATACATGTGTGGATACATAGACAACACCATGTCCCTAGTAAGCCTCTAGTTGACTAGCTCGTTGATCAATAGATGGTTATGGTTTCCTGACCATGGACATTGGATGTCATTGATAATGGGATCATATCATTAGGAGAATGATGTGATGGACAAAGACCCAATCCTAAGCCTAGCACAAGATCATGTAGTTCGTATGCTAAAGTTTTTCTAATGTCAAGTATCATTTCCTTAGACCATGAGATTGTGCAACTCCCGGATACCGTAGGAGTGCTTTGGTTGTGCCAAACGTCACAACGTAACTGGGTGGCTATAAAGGTACACTACAGGTATCTTCGAAAGTGTCTGTTGGGTTGGCACGAATCGAGACTGGGATTTGTCACTCCGTGTAAACGGAGAGGTATCTCTGGGCCCACTCAGTAGGACATCATCATAATGTGCACAATGTGATCAAGGAGTTGATCACGGGATGATGTGTTACGAAACGAGTAAAGAGACTTGCCGGTAACGAGATTGAACAAGGTATCGGGATACCGACGATCGAATCTCGGGCAAGTATCGTACCGCTAGACAAAGGGAATTATATACGGGATTGATTAACTCCTTGACATCGTGGTTCATCCAATGAGATCATCGTGGAACGTGTGGGAGCCTACATGGGTATCCAGATCCCGCTGTTGGTTATTGACCGGAGAGTCATCTCGGTCATGTCTGCATGTCTCCCGAACCCGTAGGGTCTACACACTTAAGGTTCGGTGACGCTAGGGTTATAGAGATATTAGTATGCGGTAACCCGAAAGTTGTTCGGAGTCCCGGATGAGATCCCGGATGTCACGAGGAGTTCCGGAATGGTCCGGAGGTAAAGATTTATATATGGGTAGTCTTGTTTTGGTTGCCGGAAAAGTTTCGCGCATTATCGGTATTGTACCGGGAGTGCCGAAAGGGGTCCGGGGGTCCACCAAGGGGGTCCACCTGCCCCGGGGGTCCACATGGGCTGTAGGGGTGTGCGCCTTGGCCTATATGGGCCAAGGGCACCAGCCCCAAGAGGCCCATGCGCCAAGAGATAAGGGAAAGAAAGAGTCCTAAAGGGGGAAGGCACCTCCTAGGTGCCTTGGGGAGGATGGACTCCTCCCTGGCCGCACCCTTCCTTGGAGGAAGGGCCAAGGCTGCGCCCCTCTCCCTTGGCCCTATATATAGTGGGGGAAAGGGAGGGCAGCCGCACCTAAGCCCTGGCGCCTCCCTCTCCCTCCCATGACACATCTCCCTCCTCCCGCAGCGCTTGGCGAAGCCCTGTTGGAATCTCGCTACTTCCACCACCACGCCATCGTGCTGCTGGATCTCCATCAACCTCTCCTTCCCCCTTGCTGGATCAAGAAGGAGGAGACATCGCTGCTCCGTACGTGTGTTGAACGCGGAGGTGCCATCCGTTCGGCGCTAGGATCATCGGTGATTTGGATCACGACGAGTACGACTCCATCAACCCCGTTCTCTTGAACGCTTCCGCGCGCGATCTACAAGGGTATGTAGATCCACTCCTCCCTCGTTGCTAGATGACTCCATAGATAGATCTTGGTGACACATAGGAAAATTTTGAATTTATGCTACGTTCCCCAACGGAGGCATCATGAGCTAGGTCTATGCGCAGTTTCTATGCACGAGTAGAACACAAAGTAGTTGTGGGCGTTGATTTTGTTCAATATGCTTACCGTTACTAGTCCAATCTTGATTCAGTGGCATTTTGGGATGAAGCGGCCCGGACCGACCTTACACGTACTCTTACATGAGACTGGTTCCACCGACTGATATGCACTAGTTGCATAAGGTGGCTAGCGGGTGTCTGTCTCTCCCACTTTAGTCGGATCGGATTCGATGAAAAGGGTCCTTATGAAGGGTAAATAGCAATTGGCATATCACGTCGTGGTTTTTGCGTAGGTAAGAAACGTTCTTGCTAGAAACCCATAGCAGCCACGTAAAACATGTAAACAACAATTAGAGGACGTCTAACTTGTTTTTGCAGGGTATGCTATGTGATGTGATATGGCCAAAAGGATGTGATGAATGATATATGTGATGCATGAGATTGATCATGTTCTTGTAATAGGAATCACGACTTGCATGTCGATGAGTATGATAACTGGCAGGAGCCATAGGAGTTGTCTTAATTTATTTATGACCCGCGTGTCAACATAAACGTCATGTAATTACTTTACTTTATTGCTAACAGTTAGCTGTAGTAGTAGAAGTAATAGTTGACGAGACAACTTCATGAAGAAACGATGATAGAGATCATGATCATGGAGATCATGGTGTCATGCCGGTGATGATGATGATCATGGAGCCCCGAAGATGGAGATCAAGAGGAGCAAAGTGATGATGGCCATATCATGTCACTATTTGATTGCATGTGATGTTTATCATGTTTATGCATCTTGTTTACTTAGAACGATGGTAGTAAATAAGATGATCCCTCATAATAATTTCAAGAAAGTGTTCCTCCTAACTGTGCACCGTTGCAACAGTTCGTTGTTTTGAAGCACCACGTGATGATCGGGTGTTAGATTCTAACATTCACATACAACGGGTGTAAGACAGATTTACACACGCGAAACACTTAGGTTGACTTGACGAGCCTAGCATGTACAGACATGGCCTCGGAACACAAGAGACCGAAAGGTCGAGCATGAGTCGTATGGTAGATACGATCAACATGAAGATGTTCACCGATGATGACTAGTCCGTCTCACGTGATGATCGGACACGGCCTAGTTGACTCGGATCATGTAATCACTTAGATGACTAGAGGGATGTCTATCTGAGTGGGAGTTCACAAGATGAACTTAATTATCCTGAACATAGTCAAAAGGTCTTCGCAAATTATGTCGTAGCTCGCGCTTCAGTTCTACTGTTTAGATATGTTCCTCGAGAAAATTTACTTGAAAGTTGATAGTAGTAATTATGCGGACTAGGTCCGTAAACTGAGGTTTGTCCTCATTGCTTCATAGAAGGCTTATGTCCTTAATGCACCGCTCAGTGTGCTGAACCTCGAACGTTGTCTATGGATGTTGCGAACATCTGACATACACATTTTGATAACTACGTGATAGTTCAGTTAAACGGCTTAGAGTTGAGGCACCGAAGACGTTTTAAAACATCGCGAAACATATGAGATGTTTTGAGGGCTGAAATTGGGATTTCAGGCTCGTGCCCACGTCAATAGGTATAAGACCTCCGACGATTTTCTTAGCCTGCAAACTAAGGGAGAAAAGCTCAATTATTGAACTTGTGCTCAGATTATCTGAGTACAACAATCGCTTGAATCGAGTGGGAGTTGATCTTCCAGATGAAATAGTGATGGTTCTCCGAAGTCATTACCACAAAGCTGCTTGAGCTTCGTTATGAACTATAATATATCAGGGACATATATGATGATCCTTGAGATATTCGTGATGTTTGACACCACAAAAGTAGAGATCAAGAAGGAGCATCAATTGTTGATGGTTGGTGAAACCACTAGTTTCAAGAAGGGCAAGGGCAAAAAGGGATGCTTCATAAAATGGCAAATCAGCTGCTGCTCTAGTGAAGAAACCCAAGGTTGAACCCAAACCCGAGACTAAGTGCTTCTGTAATAAAGGGAACAGCCACTGGAGCAGAATTACCCTAGATACTTGGTAGATGAGAAGGCTGGCAAGGTCGATAGAAGTATATTGGATATACATTGTGTTGATGTGTACATTACTAGTACTCCTAGTAGCACCAGGGTATTAGATACCGGTTCGGTTGCTAAGTGTTAGTAACTCGAAATAAAAGCTACGGAATAAACGGAGACTAGCTAAAGGTGAGCTGACGATATGTGTTGGAAGTGTTTCCAATGTTGATATGATCAAGCATCGCACGCTCCATCTACCATCGAGATTGGTGTTTGCGTTGAGCATAGACATGATTGGATTATGTCTATCGCAATACGGTTATTCATTTAAGGAGAATAACGGTTACTCTATTTATTTGAATAATACCTTCAATGGTCTTGCACCTAAAATGAATGGTTCATTGAATCTCGATCATAGTGATACACATGTTCATGCCAAAAGATATAAGATAGTAGATAGTACCACCTACTTGTGGCACTGCCACTTAAGTCATATCGGTATAAAACGCATGAAGAGGCTCCATGTTGATGGATCTTTGGACTCACTCATTTTTGAAAAGTTTGAGACATGCGAACCATGTCTATTGGTGTATATGCATGAAGAAACTCCATGCAAATGGACCGTTTGGACTCACTTGATTTTGAATCACTTGAGACATGCAAATCATACCACATGGGCAAGATGACTGAAATCCTCGTTTTCAATAAAATGGAACTAGAAAGCAACTTGTTGGAAGAAATACATTTTGATGTGTGCAGTCCAATGAGTGCTGAGGTGTGTAGTGGATATCGTTATGTTCTTACTTCACAGATGATTTGAGTAGATGTTGAGTACATTTACTTGATAAATCACGAGTCTAAATTATTGAAAGGTTCAAGTAATTTCAGGGTGAAGTTGAAAGATCGTCGTGACAAGAGGATAAAATATCTATGATATGATCATAGAGATGAATATCTGAATTACGAGTTTGGCACAGAATTAAGACACTGTGGAAATTGTTTCACAACTAATACAGCCTGGAACACCATAGTGTGATGGTGTGTCCGAACATCATAACTGCACCCTATTGGATATGATGCATACCATGATGTCTCTTATCGAATTACCACGATAGTTTGTGGGTTAGGCATTAGAGACAACCACATTCACTTTAAATAGGGCACCACGTAATTCCGATGAGATGACACCATATGAACTATGGTTTAGAGAAACCTAAGCTGTCATTTCTTAAAAGTTTGGGGCTGCGACGCTTATGTGAAAAAGTTTCAGGCTGATAAGCTCGAACCCAAAGCGGATAAATGCATCTTCATAGGACACCCAAAACAGTTGGGTATACCTCCTGTCTCAGATCCGAAAGCAATAAGGGATTGTTTCTAGAATCGGGTCCTTTCTCGAGGAAAAGTTTCTCTCAAAAGAATTGAGTGGGAGGATGGTGGAGACTTGATGAGGTTATTGAACCGTCTCTCCAACCAGTGTGTGGCAGGGCACATGAGTTGTTCCTGTGGCACCTACACCAATTGAAGTGGAAGCTTATGATAGTGATCATGAAACTTCAGATCAAGTCACTACCAAACCTCGTGGGATGACAAGGACGCGTACTACTTCAGAATGGTACATAATCCTGTCTTGGAAGTCATGTTGCTAGACAACAATGAACCTACGAGCTATGGAGAAGCGATGGTGGGCCCGGATTCCGATAAATGGCTCGAGGCCATAAAATCCGAGAGAGGATCCATGTATGGAAACAAAGTGTAGACTTTGACAAAACAGCTCGATGGTCGTGAGGCTGTTGAGTACAGATGGATTTTAGAAGGAAGACGGACAATGATGGTAAATGTCACCATTAAGAAAGCTCGACTTGTCGTTAAGATGTTTTCCGACAAGTTCAAGGAGTTGACTACGATGAGACTTTCTCACTCGTAGCGATGCTAAGAGTCTGTTGGAATTATATCAGCGATTACTACATTATTTATGAAATCTTGCAGATAGGATGTCAAAACATTGTTTCCTCGACGTTTTTTTTGAGGAAAGGTTGTATGTGATACAAACCGGAAGGTTTTGTCAATCCTGAAAGATGCTAATAAGTATGCAAAGCTCCAGCAATCCTTCTAGGGACTGGAGTAAGCATCTCGGAGTTGGAATGTATGCTTTGATGATGATCAAAGATTTTGGGTTTATACAAAGTTTATGAGAAACTTGTATTTCCAAAGAAGTGAGTGGGAGCACTATAGAATTTCTGATGAGTATATGTTGTTGGCATATTATGGATCAGAAATGATGTAGAATTTCTGGAAAGCATATAGGGTTATTTGGAAAGTGTTTTTCAATGGAAAGCCTGGATTAAGCTACTTGAACAGTGAGCATCAAGATCTATAAGGATAGATCAAAACGCTTAATGGTACTTTCAAATGAGCACATACCTTGACATGATCTTGAAGGGGTTCAAGATGGATCAGTCAAAGAAGGAGTACTTGCCTGAGTTGTAAGGTATGAAGTTAAGACTTAAAGCTCGACCACGGCAGAAGAAAGAGAAAGGACGAATGTCGTCCCCTATGCTTTTGTCGTAGGCTCTATACGGTATGCCATGCTGAGTACCGCACCTGATGTGTGCCTTGCCACATATCTGGCAAGAGGGTGCAAAGGTAATCTAGGAGTAGATCACCAGATAGCGGTCTAAATTATCCTTAGAGGAATAAGGATATGTTTCTCGGTTATGGAGGTGATAAAGAGTTCGACGTAAAGAGTTACGTTGATGCAAGCTTAACACCTATCCGGATAGCTCTGAGTAGAGATACCGGATACGTATAATGGAGCAACAATTTAGAATAGCTCCAAGTAGAACAGTTATTTGAAATGGCTCCAAATATAGCGTAAGTAGCTGCATCTACAAGATGACATAGAGATTTGCGAAGTACATACGGATCTGAAAGATTCAGACCCGTTGACTATAACATCTCTCACAAGCATAACATGATCAAACCCAGAACTCATCGAGTGTTAATCACATGGTAATGTGAACTAGATTATTGACTCTAGTAAACTCTTTGGGTGTTAGTCACATGGGGATGTGACCTTGAGTGTTAATCACATATCGATGTGAACTGGATTATTGACTCTAGTGCAAATGGGAGACTGTTGGAAATATGCCCTAGAGGCAATAACAAATTAGTTATTATTATATTTCCTTGTTCATGATAATCGTTTATTATCCATTCTAGAATTATATTGATAGGAAACTCAGATACATGTGTGGATACATAGACAACACCATGTCCCTAGTAAGCCTCTAGTTAACTAGCTCATTGATCAATAGATGATTACGGTTTCCTGACCATGGACATTGGATGTCATTGATAACGGGATCACATCATTAGGAGAATGATGTGATGGACAAAGACCCAATCCTAAGCCTAGCACAAGATCATGTAGTTCGTATGCTAAAGCTTTTCTAATGTCAAGTATCATTTCCTTAGACCATGAGATTGTGCAACTCCCGGATACCGTAGGAGTGCTTTGCGTGTGCCAAACGTCACAACGTAACTGGGTGGCTATAAAGGTACACTACAGGTATCTTCGAAAGTGTCTGTTGGGTTGGCACGAATCGAGACTGGGATTTGTCACTCCGTGTAAACGGGGAGGTATCTCTGTGCCCACTCGGTAGGACATCATCATAATGTGCACAATGTGATCAAGGAGTTGATCACGGGATGATGTGTTATGAAACGAGTAAAGAGACTTGCCGGTAACGAGATTGAACAAGGTATCGGGATACCGACGATCGAATCTCGGGCAAGTATCGTACCGCTAGACAAAGGGAATTGTATACGGGATTGATTAAGTCCTTGACATCGTGGTTCATCCAATGAGATCATCGTGGCACATGTGGGAGCCAACATGGGTATCCAGATCCCGCTGTTGGTTATTGACCAGAGAGTCATCTCGGTCATGTCTGCATGTCTCCCGAACCCGTAGGGTCTACACACTTAAGGTTCGGTGACGCTAGGGTTATAGAGATATTAGTATGCGGTAACCCGAAAGTTGTTCAGAGTCCCGGATGAGATCCCGGACGTCACGAGGAGTTCTGGAATGGTCCGGAGGTAAAGATTTATATATGGGAAGTCTTGTTTTGGTCACCGGAAATGTTTCGCGCATTATCGGTATTGTACCGGGAGTGCCGAAAGGGGTCCGGGGGTCCCCCAAGGGGGTCCACATGGGCTGTAGGGGTGTGCGCCTTGGCCTATATGGGCCAAGGGCACCGGCCCCAAGAGGCCCATGCGCCAAGAGATAAGGGAAAGAAAGAGTCCTAAAGGGGGAAGGCACCTCCTAGGTGCCTTGGGGAGGATGGACTCCTCCCTGGCCGCACCCTTCCTTGGAGGAAGGGCCAAGGCTGCGCCCCCCCTCTCCCTTGGCCCTATATATAGTGGGGGAAAGGGAGGGCAGCCGCACCTAAGCCCTGGCGCCTCCCTCTCCCTCCCATGACATATCTCCCTCCTCCCGCAGCGCTTGGCGAAGCCCTGTTGGAATCCCGCTACTTCCACCACCACGCCGTCGTGCTGCTGGATCTCCATCAACCTCTCCTTCCCCCTTGCTGGATCAAGAAGGAGGAGACGTCGCTGCTCCGTACGTGTTTTGAACGCGGAGGTGCCGTCCGTTCGGCGCTAGGATCATCGGTGATTTGGATCACGACGAGTACGACTCCATCAACCCCGTTCTCTTGAACGCTTCCGTGCGCGATCTACAAGGGTATGTAGATCCACTCCTCCCTCGTTGCTAGATGACTCCATAGATAGATCTTGGTGACACGTAGGAAAATTTTGAATTTATGCTACGTTCCCCAACAACGGTCTCGGGGCGTTACACCTGAGGTCATCGCCCACGGTGTTTTCTCAATAACCGTTTACAATAGGAAAACCCAATTAGCTAAGTAATTGGCCAATTAGCAGGCTAATTGCCATATTATTAATAATCCATTTACTAATGTAATTGACATTCATATTAAGCACATAATATATTCCATTTCCATTTCCATATTAAGGAATCAGGATTTCATAATTGAAATACATCGGAGTAAAACATGATATAGCTTGAGCACTCAGCTACCCCATTACACAACTACACCAACAGCAAGTTTCAAATGCAACATCCAGAACCTTTCGAAATTAGGATCATAGACAGTACATAGAGAGATGCATCTCATCTGGAAAAACTGCTGAAGTGCAAGGCGAATATTGAACCTTCATTCGTGTTGAAGGTATTTGCAACTTTAGGCCAGCGCCTGTGGATGATTGACCGTCCATCCATTGGCCTCTTCAGGAACACTTCAATATTGAACTGTGGGTGTTGTATGAAAACTTTCCTCGCCTCCTGAACACAGAGGTGGTTTGCGAGGTAATCATCAGTGAACCCTGAAAACAAGGATGTGCATAAATATCTTCTCTATATTGGAAATGGGGCAAAGGAATAAAAAAGGCAAGGTATAATAGTTAGTACCATCTTGTAAACCTCAGTGCTTCCCATTGTTTTCCTGCAACACATATAAGGTAGTTAGTCATCAGGTTAAGTAAGGGTTCACATGCTATCAGTAAAATATGTTGATGATAAATAAGCACATTGCAGATTCATCAGATTAATTTAGGCCACATGGAAAACCCATTTATCCAAACCAAGCATGATTAAGAACTAGGAAATATAGCACTTGTATATGTTTCTCATGTATTAAGTGCAGACAAATTCAATTTATTCCTCATGTGGTATATAGTAACAGAATGCAGCCACAACAATTGAACATCGCATTGCAGAATTGAACCAGGCAGTTAACTAAACACCACAACAAATGAACCAAACGTTAATTGAGCACCACATTTCACAATATAACATACTCATAATAGAAGATCAGATAGTTAACCAAACCAAGCATGCTTAACAACTTGGAAATATTGCACCCTGAAGAATTGAACATCACATTTTGCAGAATTGAACCAAGCAGTTAACTGAAGACCACATTGCACGACATATAGAACATATACACTATAACACAAGATTGCATGGTAAAAGTAGATAGCACAATTCACAAGAATTTGTTAAGGAAAGGCAGTAGCTAGCAAACTGAACATGGGTCCTTATAGTGAGCTAATAAGACAAGCTACTCCTCATTGCCGGAGATATCGATGATGATTGGCTCCTTGGACATGGAAGAGGGCGAGGCCTCCGCATCGTGGGTTCCCTCGTTGTAGTGGTGAGTTGCCGGAGCCGCTCCGGGCACCAACCTGCTGGCTCTCGAGATGAGGTAAGCACGTTCACGCTGAGAAAACACCTCGTAGTCTTCGTCGAAGGCACCGACGGTGGCCTCGAGAAAATGCCACGAACTATCGTTTAAAGCAGCCAACCGCGTCGCGGCGTCGGCACACGAGGCGTCAATGGTGGCCTCTACGGCGAGGTGCTCCTCCAAGATCTGGGGGTCGGCACGAATGGCAGCCATCGCGACCTCATCCGCACGTGCGGCCGCGATTTGCTTCTCCGCTGCCAAATGCTCCTTGAGATCCTAGCTATACTACATGCACCATGGCTTAGGCCGGCACTTATTTGGTGGAAGGGTCGGTGATTTGGGTGGAAGGTGTCGCGCTCGCGCCGGCGGTCGGGGCATGTAGGATGTGGAAGGAGGAGGAGGATGGGGGTCGGGTGTGGATTACCTGCCTGGATAGGCGAGGCCGAGCAGCATGAAGGAGGGTTGCCAGCAAGGAGGCGACGCTGCAAGCAAGGAGTGAAGGTTACAACTTGGAAAGGAAGGTGAAAGTATGGGAATTGTGGCTTTTGGTAAGGGGGAGGGGCGGGGAGGTAGATATTTCCGTGGAAGCCGAAAATTTGGAATCGCTTCAGCGAAAAAACTGGCGTGCAATGTGTCACCAGACACGGTCCCTTATTCAGAGTGGGCTGTGGACTGTAGCCATCGCACCTTCTCGCGTAAGCCATATGCGTACTATACTCCGACAGTGCTCTAGGATATTTTCTGCTGCATCTTACACGGTTGGTTATAATAAACTATGTGGGATCTACTTGATTTTTCGTCTTGATTTGAATTACATAATGGGGTCACAGTGGCCATGGACGGTGTTTGAATTACTAGACCTTTTATCTGCAGTGAACATGCAACTATATGTGTGTCATAAAAGAATTGGAATTATCCAGGGTTCGTTTGGACATTTTTATGCATTAAGTGAGTTTTCAATGCATTTATGTGCATAATTCAAATTTGAACTACACGCACATGCTCCAGTGCATATAAATTGGTTGAAAAATCAAATCTTTGTCCTTGGGTGCATGCTTAGGTCCCATGCAAGAAATGGGAATGAATGTCAAACACCCTGCCACCGTCACTCGGCCGCAAACATTGAGATACCTAGTTTTTAAATTTTAGTAAATCCAGAACTCATCTGAAATTCATGAAACTTGGCATGCTCTCATGGAGCGGCATCAGCATGTCGTGATAATTTTTTTGTCCCATTTGGGGCAGGTTTGGGTATATGCTTCTCACAAACTAGAGCTCGTCACAACAAGCATGATGATTTCAGTAGGGAACGGCCCACCTTTGGGGACGAAACGATATCCATTGCCTCTTATTGCTTTCAAAAAATTTCTCGTGTCAACATAGAGCAACAAGAGTGTTGTGTTATTTTTTGTGATTTTTCGGGGTTCGTTTGGACATTTTTATGCATTAAGTGAGTTTTCAATGCATTTATGTGCATAATTCAAATTTGAACTACATGCACATGCTCCAGTGCATATAAATTGGTTGAAAAATCAAATCTTTGTCCTTGGATGCATGCTTAGGTCCCATACAAGAAATGGGAATGAATGTCAAACACCCTACCACCGTTAGTCGACCGCAAACATTGAGATACCTGGTATTTAAATTCTAGTAAATCCAAAACGCATCTGAAATTTATGAAACTTGGCATGGTATCATGGAGCGGCATCAACATGTCGTGGTAAATTTTTTGTCCCATTTGGGGTAGATTTGGGTATAAGCATCTCACAAACCAGAGCTTCTCGCAACAAGCCTAATGGTTTTGATAGGGAATGTCCCACCTTTGGGGAAGAAACGATATCCATTGCCTCTTATTGCTTTCCAATTTTTTCTCGTGTCAACATAGAGCAACAGGAGTGTTGTGTCAATTTTTGTGATTTTTCGGGGTTTGTTTTGACATTTTTATGCATTAGGTGAGTTTTCAATGCATTTATGTGTATAACTTAAATTTGAACTACATGCACATGATCCAGTGCATATAAATTGGTTGAAAAATCAAATCTATGTCCTTGGGTGCATGATTAGGTCCCATGCAAGAAATGGGAATGAATTTCAAACACCAGGGCACCGTTGATTGCTGGCAAAACGTTGATATACCTGGTATTTATATTCTAGTAGATCCAAAACCCGTCTGAGATTCATGAAACTTGGCATGGTATCATGGAGCGGCATCAACATGCCGTGGTAATTTTCTTGTCCCAATTGGGGCAGGTTTGGGTATAATCTTCTCATGAACCAGAGCTTCTCACAACAAGCATGATGGTTTCGATAGGGAACATCCCACCTTTGGGTATGAAACGACATCCAATGCCTCTTATTGCTTTCAAATTTTTTCTCGTGTCAACATAGAACAATAGGAGTGTTGTGTCAATTTTTGTGATTTTTCGGGGTTCGTTTGGACATTTTTATGCATTAAGTGAGTTTTCAATGCATTTATGTGCATAATTCAAATTTGAACTACATGCACATGCTCCAGTGCATATAAATTGGTTGAAAAATCAAATTGAAGGAAATATGCCCTAGAGGCAATAATAAAGTTGTTATTTATATTTCCTTATATCATGATAAATGTTTATTATTCATGCTAGAATTGTTTTAACTGGAAACTTAGTACATGTGTGAATAGATAGACAAACAAAGTGTCCCTAGTATGCCTCTACTAGACTAGCTCGTTAATCAAAGATGGTTAAGTTTCCTAGCCATAGACATGTGTTGTCATTTGATGAATGGGATCACATCATTAGAGAATGATGTGATGGACAAGACCCATCCGTTATCTTAGCACTATGATAGTTTAGTTTATTGCTATTGCTTTCTTCATGACTTATACATGTTCCTATGACTATGAGATTATGAAACTCCCGAATACCGGAGGAACACTTAGTGTGCTATCAAACGTCACAACGTAACCAGGTGATTATAAAGATGCTCTACAAGTGTCTTCGATGGTGTTTGTTGAGTTGGCATAGATCGAGATTAGGATTTGTCACTCCGATTGTCGGAGATGTATCTCTGGCCCTCTCGGTAATGCACATCAATATAAGCCTTGCAAGCAATGTGAGTAATGAGTTAGTTGTGGGATGATGCATTACGGAACGAGTAAAGAGACTTTCCGGTAACGATATTGAACTAGGTATGGTGATACCGATGATCGAATCTCGGGCAAGTAACATACCGATGACAAAAGGAACAACGTATGTTGTTATGTGGTTTGACCGATAAAAATCTTGGTAGAATATGTAGGAGCCAATATGAGCATCCAGGTTCTGCTATTGGTATTGACTAGAGATGTGTCTCGGTCATGTCTACATAGTTCTCAAACCCATAGGGTCCGCACGCTTAACATTTGATGACAATTTGTATTATGAGTTATGTGATTTGATGTACCGAAGGTTGTTCAGAGTCCCGGATGAGATCACAAACATGACGAGGAGTCTCTAAATGGTCGATACGTAAACATTGAAATATTGAAAGGCTATATTCGGACATCGGAAAGGTTCCGAGTGATTCAAGTATTTTTCGGAGTACCGTAGAGTTACGGGAATTCACCGGGGGAAGTAGTGGGCCTTAATGGCCCATACGGGAAAGGAGAGAAGGGCCTCAAGGGTTGGCTGCGCGCCCCCCATGGAAAGTCCGAATTGGACTAGGGTTTCCTTCTCCCTCTCCTACTCCTTCCTTCTCTCCCCTCTTGGAAAAGGAAGGGGACTCCAACTAGGATTGGGAATCCTAGTTGGACTCCCCCTATAGGCGCGCCTGTCGTGGAATTGTCACGGCAGATGTCCTAGTGTGAGGACTTAGACATGGAGTCATCGCGATGAGGTTAGCTTAAAGGGGTTAATCAGGATAAAGGACATGAGGATTTTATACTGGTTCGGCCCCTTACAGTGAAGGTAAAAGTCTAATCCAGTTAGAGGTGGTATTGATGGGTTTTCAATGAGTAGGGAGCGAATACGCTTGACCCGACTCTCGATATGTTGTTTCTTGTCCTCAAACTGCCGTCGGGTCATCCCTTTATATACACAGGTTGATGCCCGGCGGTTCATAGATTCCCGGCCGACTCATAAACAAGTCTGGCTCGGTATCTACTCTTTCCTATCTTACAATGCAAGTCATACTTATATGGCGGTTTACATTTATGGGCCCTAATCCGCCTTCGGGCTTTAGGCCTTCTTACTAAGTCTCCTTCGTAAGTCGCCATCCTCTTATGTCTTCATGGGCTTCAATATTGGTAATCATCACAAGCATAACCCGGCCCCTCCCGGGCGGTTTATACTCAATAGTTATATCCCCAACATTAGGCCCCAGGTTGATTTGAACTTGTTCACGTCAATCTTCAACACTTAAGAAAATTGCTTCTCCATTACCTTCGCGAAAACTTGTAACTCGCCGTGATGTCATCTTATGAAATCATGATAACTTGCCATGACGTCACCTGTCATTAATTATATACAAATCCAAAATCATTTATGAACCTTCATTTTTAATGAAGCTCCGACAATCGAGGCACTGGCCTGGTTACATATCCAATTTTGAGCTCCTCGATTCCCATGCATGCCACTTATCCATTCTCCTTATAAATAGGGCCAGGGGTCCTTTTCACTTTCCCCCGTTGCCTCCTCGTCTCCATCATCTTCCTCGCGAAGCGGTCTTCTCAAGCTCAACTGCCACTGTCGACCCTCTCCTCTACATCACCCTTGGCCGCTACATCAACCTAATTTGGTCCAGATCTCGCTCGCGTGCCTCCGCCGCTCCAGCAGCCTCAGTAAGTTCTTCCTCCTTCCCCCTCCATAGATATCATTAGGGTTCGTACGAGCTCATATAGGTTCGGTGCTGTTATTCACCGTAGCTCTGATATTTGATCCAAACATGTTATCTTCCTTGTGCGGTAATGATTATAGCTCCTTTTTCATCATCAGAGCACCTCTTCTGGAGTAAAAAATCTAATCTGGCTCACACGAACTACCTTAGCACCAATATTTAGGCCTAAATATATTGTCATTCCCTGTCATGCGGTTGATCCAAATTATAAGATCAGTCTGTGAAATATGTTTTTCACCACTTAGCAAATCTTCCGTTTTCAGATCTATCCTTTCAATGTCTGTGTAAGCGGTTTAACTCAGAAAATAATAACCTGCTAGGTACCATTAGTCCCTTCTTAAACCTCCAATTGCTCATCTCCGTAACTTGATAATATCGATCTCCGGTTTAACACTTATGCATGCCTCAACACTTTCTGCATCTTAACCTTTAACGGATTAACCATGAATCTTTAAACCAGCCCAAATCTTCTTTCAGATCATTTAAACAAATGGCCAAGTCCTTTTATTCCTGTAACTAGGTTCAGTCCCGGGTTACAGGAGAAGAATTGAATAGGTATGTTGCCACTGGCGCTTTAGCCAAAAAGGAAGACATCCACTGGAGTGTCCCTGGTCCGGAAAATCCGCCTGAACCCAAGGAAGGTGAAGTGATCGTGTTTGTTGATCACCTGAGTCAAGGATTCAGCCCTCCCGGAACAAAACATTTCCGTGATGTGCTTCATTTCCTCCAACTTCACCCTCAAGATATTGGACCAAACTCCGTGTCCAATATTTGCAACTTTTAAGTGTTCTGTGAAGCTTATCTGCAAGAGGAGCCGACGGTCAAACTGTTCAGAGATTTCTGCTACTTAAACCGCCATACAGAATTTGTGGACGGGCCCAACACTGAACTGGGTGGGGTTTCAATCCAAAATAGAAAAGATGTCAGTTTCCCTCATGCTAATCATCATAGCCACCCTAAAGACTAGAATCAAACTTGGTTCTATTGCCAAGATACATCTCCAGCTCGTGGGAATCCTCTGCCGGGTTATCGTGCTCACCGGCTTACCAGCACACATCCACTCCCCCAAAGACTTACTGCAAAGGAACGTGCGAAGTATGCCCCACAACTTTTGAAGCTCAGAGCCTTTATGGCAAATGGTTTCACAGGCATTGACTTTGTCCGTTGCTGGGTGTCTTGGAGTGTTTTACCCTTAAGCCGTCGCCCCAGGTTAATGTGTGAATATACAGGGGATGTGACCGACCCTCAACGCCATATAGATATTCAGCTGACTGATGTTGAAATTACTGAAGCTGTCAAGAAAATGTTGAATGAACCGGTGGCCGAGTGCAGCAAAACAGGACTTAGTCCTTATTGCGCTGCCAATAAACCACCAGCTGTAAGAACTGCCCAACTCTTGTTTTAATCCATACTCTCAATACTCCCTTATAATCTTTTCAATTTTTAACAGGGTGATGATCCATTCTGGAAGAAGAAACCACTGGATAAACCGGACAAAATAGCTCGTCCCAAGACCAAGGCCAAGAAACCCGCCAAGAAGAAGACCGCCGAGTTAAACCTTGACGATGACGATGATAACCCGGAGGCAGAGGTAGAACATGACTCACTTGGCTCCTTTTTCGTACACCTCATTGACAATGATTATTATCAGGACGATGCAGAAGCCAACTGTGTAAATGACATAGAGGTAATTACTCTCTTGTCCGGCTTAGAACCTCTGCCCACACTGAAAACCCGACAAGCAAACCAGAAAGTAAGATTTTCTCACCCTCTTGCTTACTTGGAACCAAACTTTCTTTTGAAGAAACAACAACACGAAGCTCGTAGCACAACCCGGCACAGCGGCCATGTGGTGACTTCTTCCGGTTTACTGAACATGCTGGTTCGTAAACGCCGCCCAGAGGTCTCTTATACTTCTGACCCATGTTATCCCAAGGCGGGTTATTTCCATCAGCCTCTTAATCCGTCTGATTAAAATTATTAGGGAACTTCCCATTCTTCCTCTGGCGAGTCAACAGGAACACAGATTCCAACCCTT
Organism: Triticum urartu; assembly: GCF_003073215.2. Taxonomy (NCBI): domain Eukaryota; kingdom Viridiplantae; phylum Streptophyta; class Magnoliopsida; order Poales; family Poaceae; genus Triticum; species Triticum urartu. The sequence continues at coordinate 79,185,583 of NC_053027.1, read as the reverse complement.
AAAACGGTTCCTGGGTGAGCATATTTAACTGACCCTTCATATCATATACTTCATCTTTATACTGACCTGACCTACACTTATTATTTTCAGGGCCCAAGCCAGAGCCAGTAAAAGGGCCAAACCAAATAAACTGGCCGAGGACAACATTCCCACTAATCCGGAAGAGACTCCGGAACAGTCTAACCCACATACAGAGGCTATTCTTGATGATCCGCCACTGCAAGACCATGAAATCTCAGTTGACCATATGGAAGTTGATCCGATGCCTCATACTGATAATCCATCAAGCCCCACCAAAGTTACTGATGGCAAGACTGAAGATGTTATAGTCACTGGTGTTGGTTACACAGCTCCAGGCAATCCCACTGTTCTGTCAAAACATAGTGCCAAAGAAGAATTGTCTGCTATTGACAAAGGCAAGTGGAAGGTAGATTTGGAAAGGTATGCCACCTCAACGCCCAAGATATTCATTCTGGGTTTTTAAATCGTTTGTACACAAGCCGTAACTATGAAGCCGGTTTACTGAATATGATGAAGGAACGATATGAGGTAAATGCTGTTAACTCTGCATAAATATTCTTCCCTTAGCCTCCAAGCTTATCGAACATGATAGAATAGAATGTTCTGTAGACTTCCAAGAACTATATAGAACAACTCTAGTAGCCCCCAAGGGCCGGTTTATATTGTCAATATAAACCGGGACCTGTAGAATAACAACTCTTCAATTTTTCCTGTATAGCCCCCAAGGGTCGGTTTACACTTTCAAGATGAATCGGGACTTTAAAATAACAACTCTTCAAATTTGCCTGTGTAGCCCCCAAGGGCCGACTTTAACAAATATGCGAATTTGGGACTAATTATGCTGTAAGGCACAAAATTCTTGTTTTAGAACCTTGGTAAACCGGCTAACCACCAAGCTGATAGTGGAAGAAAAAAATCCATAATGTTAATTAGAGAAAATATGCATTAGCCCCCAAGTGCCAAGAATAATACTTGTATTGAGCTTGGGACTTGTGAAAAATTTGATAAGAAGCAATATACATTAGCGCCCAAGTGCCAAGGATAATACTTGTTATGTGCTTGGGACTTTGAATATGCATTGATATCTCATAAGTTGCTTGTTTCTTGCAGGCTGAGCTTAGCAAGAAGGAATCCCAAATCACCGATCTTCAAGAAAATATCAAATCTCAACAAGAAGAAACTTCCAAGGCCAAGGATGAACTATCCAGTGCCTTAGCAGCAATGGAAAAACTGAAGGAAAGTTTCAAGAATGAATGGGCAGGCTGGGCTACAGAAAAATCAACTCTGCTGAAGAGGGCTGAGGATGCTGAAGCGGCCCTTAATCCGGTAGCAGAGGAACTGACTGGCTTGAAGCAACAAATAAATGCCATGACTGCTGCTGTTTTTGGTAAATAGATTCATCATAAGTTTGAAACATGTATTATCTAATACCACGCCGGCTTATAGAGGTTTTTGATGATGCAGGAAGCCGTGTTACTCTTCTTGGCTCAGATATGCGGCAAAAACTGAAAGCCGCCTATACACTTATAGAGCAGCTATATACCGGCATGCAACGGGTTATCTGCACCGCTTCTTATAACAAAGCGCCCCCAACTTTGATCAAGGAGTCATTGGAAAAGCTGGCCATGATACCTGCATGACTTGAAGAGCTAAAGAAATCAGCTGCTAGGGCGGGTGCTCTTACTGCACTAACCCGAACCAAAGCATGGATATCTGATCTTGATCCGGCCGGTTTATCAAATGGCTATCCAAGCAAAAAGGAGGATGGGTCAGACTTTGATGCTGATGACCTCGGAGCCCTGATGAGGGAAATGCGCCCGTTGGCTAGCAAATTGGCTGAAGAGACCAATCTTTCACATTATCAGTCGATTTATGAGGCCAACAACAAGAGAGTTAAAGCGCCGACTCATAATGTTCCAGCACTTATTCCTCCAATCCGTAAGCATACCTATGCCCCTGATGTTGACCCCTCCACACTCATAAGTGATGAAGCTATATTTGAAGCCTTAACGGGGATCGATTGGACAACCATTGACTTCCAGCCACTAGGTAGAGAAGAGGAAGATGAACCGGCGCAGGATGATCCGCAACCGTCAAGTCAGCCAGGCCAAGATTCATAAATCGGGGCTGGTTTTATCATCTGGTTTCTCCAAGACTTAAAAAATAATTATTCTTTTGGGCACCAAGCGCCTTATAATAGGCTAGTTTGAAACTCTTGTTCTGCTATGGCATCGTGCATATTTGCTGTGCATGACACTGTTCATCTGCCATGTTAAGATATGCCATGTATGCTTTATAATATTAGAAATTGTGAATCTGTTCCTGCATACAACAGGTGAAAAGTGTCCTGGCGGTTTACCGCTGGACGGGTTGTAATGCCTGATATAAACCATAGGAAACTATCACAGTTTATAACCAAGGCTGGACTGAATGATAACCATATATGATTGAAAATATGTCATACCTGTGATATTTGATCACACTATTGGTTTACCAAGCCAGTGCAGTAAGGGTGATAAACAAAAATTTTAGCACTGGTAATTATCAGAGATGGCCAGTTTACAAACAAAGCCAGGCCGGGTTAATAAACACCGGATATTATCTTATCTTAAACTGGTGACTTATAGTCAAAAACCAGGCCAGGTTAATAAACACCGGTGAATTATAAGGATAAAGTTTAATAAGACTCATCAAATGAACCTCAAAAACAATCTGTCGAAATAAAAAACCAACGAAAACGAGGCTTTTCATGGGCTGCCAGGCCAAAATACGAGGGTTTTCATGGGCTGCCAGGCCACTGAGTTAAACCATTTTACAAACCTTATAAGATGGACCTCACATAACCAATCATCGTTTTAACTTTGACAAGTTCAGGGTCTGCATAAGATTGACTTGTCAAACGTTTGGCGCATCATTCTAGGATTACCTGGGCGGAGTGGCTTACTTAAAAAAGGCAGGATAACCCGGGGTTTTAGGTGAATACACCTGGCTTCCAAGCCTGGCTTTTAAGCCCTCCAATTGCCTGGATCCATCAAAGTGAATAGTAGAATACGTGTTATATGGATTTTCCTCAGGCATCTGCAGCTCTGTCGAGTCATTGATGAAATCCACCAACACCTGAGACTTGATGGTCGTGCGAGGCATATATTTCAAACCATGAGGACCAAGCTGTTGGGGAACGTAGTAATTTCAAAAAATTTCCTACGCACACGCAAGATCATGGTGATGCATAGCAACGAGAGGGGAGAGTATGATCTACATACCTAGTAGATCAACAACGGAAGCGTTTGGTTGATGTAGTCGTACGTCTTCACGGCCCGACCGATCAAGCACCGAAACTACGGCACCTCCGAGTACTAGCACACGTTCAGCTCGATGACGATCCCCGGACTCCGATCCAGCAAAGTGTCGGGGAAGAGTTTCGTCAGCACGACGGCGTGGTGACGATCTTGATGTACTACTGCAGCAGGGCTTCGCCTAAACTCTGCTACAATATTATCGAGGACTTTGGTGGAAGGGGGCACTACACACGGCTAAGGAATAGATCACGTGGATCAACTTGTGTGTCTCTGGGGTGCCCCTGCCTCCGTATATAAAGGACTAAGGGGGGAGGCTGGCCGGCCAAGGAGGTTGCGCCAGGAGAGTCCTACTCCCTCTGGGAGTAGGATCCCCCCCCCAATCCTAGTTAGAATAGGATTCGCGGAGGGGGAAAAGAGAGAGGGGGCGCCGGCCACCTCTCCTTGTCCTAATAGGACTAGGGGAGGGGGGACGTGCGCGGCCCATCTTGGGCTGCCCCTTCTTTTTTCCACTAAAGCCCACTCAGGCCCATATAGCTCCCGGGGGGGTTCTGATAACCTCGCGGTACTCCGGTAAAATCCCGATTTCACCCAGAACACTTCCGATATCCAAACATAGGCTTCCAATATATCAATCTTTATGTCTCGACCATTTCGAGACTCCTCGTCATGTCCGTGATCACATCCGGGACTCTGAACAACCTTCGGTACATCAAAATGCATAAACTCATAATATAACTGTCATCGTAACCTTAAGCGTGCGGACCCTACGGGTTCGAGAACAATGTAGACATGACCGAGACATGTCTCCGGTCAATAACCAATAGCGGGACCTAGATGCCCATATTGGCTCCTACATATTCTACGAAGATCTTTATCGGTCAGACCGCATAACAACATACGTCGTCCCCTTTGTCATCGGTATGTTACTTGCCCGAGATTCGATCGTCGGTATTCCAAATACCTAGTTCAATCTCGTTACTGGCAAGTCTCTTTACTCGTTCTGTAATACATCATCCCGCAACTAACTTATTAGTTGCAATGCTTGCAAGGCTTTAAGTGATGTGCATTACCGAGAGGGCCTAGAGATACCTCTCCGACAATCGGAGTGACAAAACCTAATCTCGAAATACGCCAACCCAACATGTACCTTTGGAGACACCTGTAGTACTCCTTTATAATCACCCAGTTACGTTGTGACGTTTGGTAGCACCAAAAGTGTTCCTCCGGTAAACGGGAGTAGCATAATCTCATAGTTATAGGAACATGTATAAGTCATGAAGAAAGCAATAGCAACATACTAAACGATCGGGTGCTAAGCTAATGAAATGGGTCATGTCAATCAGATCATTCACTTAATGATGTGATCCCGTTAATCAAATAACAACTCCTTGTTTATGGTTAGGAAACATAACCATCTTTGATTAACGAGCTAGTCAAGTAGAGGCATACTAGCGACACTTTGTTTGTCTATGTATTCACACATGTATTATGTTTCCGGTTAATACAATTCTAGCATGAATAATAAACATTTATCATGAAATAAGGAAATAAATAATAACTTTACTATTGCCTCTAGGGCATATTTCCTTCAGTCTCCCACTTGCACTAGAGTCAATAATCTAGTTCACATCGCCATGTGATTTAACAGCAATAGTTCACATCACCATGTGATTAACACCCATAGTTCACATCGATATGTAACCAACACTCAAAGGGTTTTACTAGAGTCAGTAATCTAGTTCACATTGTTTATGTGATTAACACCCAAAGAGTACTAAGGTGTGATCATGTTTTGCTTGTGAGATAATATTAGTCAACGAGTCTGTCACACACAGATCCGTAAGTATTTTGCGAATTCTATGGTTACAATGCTCTGCACAGAGCTACTCTGGCTAATTGCTCCCACTTTCAATATGTATCTAGATCGAGACTTAGAGTCATCCAGATCTGTGTCAAAACTTGCATCGACGTAACCTTTTACGACGAATCTTTTTGTCACCTCCATGATTGAGAAATATTTCCTTATTCCACTAAGGATAATTTTGACCGCTGTCCAGTGATCTACTCTTAGATCACTATTGTACTCCCTTGCTCGACACAGTGTAGGGTATCCAATAGATCTGGCACACAGCATGGCATACTTTATAGAACCTATGTCTGAGGTATCGGGAATGACTTTCATTCTCTTTCTATCTTCTGCCGTGGTCGGGCTTTGAGTCTTACTCAATTTCATACCTTGTAACACAGCCAAGAACTATTTCTTTGACTGTTCCATTTTTGAACTACTTCAAAATATTTTCAAGGTATGTACTCATTGAAAAAACTTATCAAGCGTCTTGATCTATCTCTATAGATTTTGATGCTTAATATGTAAGCAGCTTCGTCGAGGTTTTCTTTGAAAAATTCCTTTCAAACACTCCTTTATGCTTTGCAGAATAATTCTACATTATTTCCGATTAACAATATGTCATACACATATACTTATCAGAAATGCTGTAGTGCTCCCACTCACTTTCTTGTAAATACAGGCTTCACCGCAAGTCTGTATAAAACTATATGCTTTGATCAACTTATCAAAGCGTATATTCCAACTCCGAGATTCTTGCACCAGTCCATAGATGGATCGCTGGAGCTTGCATATTTAGTTAACACCTTTAGGATCGACAAAACCTTCTAGTTGCATCGTATACAACTCTTCTTTAGTAAATCCATTAAGGAATGCAGTTTTGTTTATCCATTTGCCAGATTTCATAAAATGCGGCAATTGCTAACATGATTCGGACAGACTTAAGCATAGATACGAGTGAGAAAATCTCATCGTAGTCAACGCCTTGAACTTGTCGAAAACCTTTTGCGACAATTCTAGCTTTGTAGATAGTAACACTACTATCAGCGTCCTTCTTCCTCTTGAAAATCCATTTATTTTCTATGGCTTGCCGATCATCGGGCAAATCCATCAAAGTCCATACTTTGTTCTCATACATGGATCATATCTCAGATTTCATGGCCTCGAACCATTTTGCGGAATCTGGGCTCATCATCGCTTCCTCATAGTTCGCAAGTTCGTCATGGTCTAGTAACATGACTTCCAGAACAGCATTACCGTACCACTCTGGTGCGGATCTTACTCTGGTTTACCTACGAGATTCGGTAGTAACTTGATCTGAAGTTACATGATCATCATCATTATCTTCCTCACTAATTGGTGTAGTAGTCACAAGAACAGATTTCTGTGATGAACTACTTTCCAATAAGGGAGAAGGTACAATTACCTTATCAAGTTTTCTACTTTCCTCCCACTCACTTCTTTCGAGAGAAACTCCTTCTCTAGAAAGTTTCTGAATTTAGCAACAAAAGTCTTGCCTTCGGATCTGTGATAGAAGGTGTATCCAATAGTTTCCTTTGGATATCCTATGAAGACACATTTCTCCGATTAGGGTTTGAGCTTATCAGGTTGAAACTTTTTCACATAAGCATTGCAACCTCAAACTTTAAGAAACAACAGCTTAGGTTTCTTGCCAAACCACAGTTCATAAGGCGTCGCTTCAACGGATTTTGATGGTGCCATATTTAACGTGAATGCAGCTGTCTCTAATGCATAACCCCAAAACGATAGTGGTAGATCGGTAAGAGACATCATAGATCGCACCATATCTAATAAAGTACGGTTATGACGTTCGGACACACCATTACATTGTGGTGTTCCAGGTGGCGTGAGTAGTGAAACTATTTCACATTGTTTTTTAACTGAAAGCCAAACTCGTAACTCAAATACTCTTCTCTACGATCAGATCGTAGAAACTTTATTTTCTTGTTACGATGATTTTCAACTTCACTCTGAAATTCCTTGAACTTTTCAAATGTTTCAGACTTATGTTTCATTAAGTAGATATACCCATATCTGCTTAAATCATCTGTGAAGGTGAGAAAATAACGATATCCGCCACGAGCCTCAATATTCATCGGACCACATACATCTGTATGTATGATTTCCAACAAATCTGTTGCTCTCTCCATAGTACCGGAGAACGGTGTTTTGGTCATCTTGCCTATGAGGCATGGTTCGCAAGCATCAACTGAGTCATAATCAAGTGTTTCCAAAAGCCCATCAGCATGGAGTTTCTTCAAGCACTTTACACCAATATGACCTAAACGGCAGTGCCACAAATAAGTTGCACTATCATTATTAACTTTGCATCTTTTGGTTTCAATATTATGATTATGTGTATCACTACGATCGAGATCCAACGAACTATTTTCATTGGGTGTGTAACCATATAAGGTTTTATTCATGTAAACAGAACAACAATTTATTCTCTTACTTAAATGAATAACCGCATTGCAATAAACATGATCAAATCATATTCATGCTGAACGCAAACACCAAATAACACTTATTTAGGTTCAACACTAATCCCGAAATTATAGGGAGTGTGCGATGATGATCATATCAATCTTGGAACCACTTCCAACACACATCGTCACTTCACCCTTTACTAGTCTCTGTTTATTCTACAACTCCCGTTTCTAGTTACTAATCCTAGCAACTGAACTAGTATCTGTCGGTGTACTAGAGTAGGGGTACCCTAGTATCCCGAACTTGTGCACGGGCAGTCGCAGCGTCCCGCGGCAAGGCTTGTCGGGTGACCGCCAAGATCCTCCGTGGTTCCTTTGGAGCCATTCAAGAACAAAGTGTCCAAGCCAAGAAGACAAGACCCCGGCAAGAGGAGCTTGCCGGGAAGGCCACTCAAGGCATTTCAAGGAACTTGCCGCGGTGCACCACGCGTTCCGGCAAGACCCGGTGAGCGACAAGCTCCCGGACGCGACAAGACAACGACCGCGGCAAGGCGCTTGCCGCGGCAAGCCACCTCTCCGCGCCCGCGCTCCAGCACATCCACCAACGTGTCGCTCTGGGGCCCTTCCAGGCGTACGTGGCGGAAGGCTGTGCAGCTAGGGACGTGCGGTGGCAAGCGGCGCTGACAAGATCGCCATCGTGGCGAACGGTGGCGTCCCTGGCGGTCCCTTTTCGCACTATTTAGGCGACACCGACGGGCATTTAAGGCCCTTGTCCCCTGCCGTCAGGGTTAGGTATGATACACTATAGCAGGTAGCTGTGCCTACCACAGCACCTTTCCATTTTTTCCCTTTACCTCCGTTGCCACCTGTCGGTAGCCCCTTGAGCATATAGAAGGAGGCCCGTGTGCAACGCGGGGGGGGGGGAGAGCCAGTTCGAACACTCACGCTCGGTCTTGCTAGCTGCTGGTGTGTACTGTAGCACTCCACACTCCCGAGCTAGAAATCAATACAAAACCACAAAGCAGGAGTAGGGTTTTACGCATCCGTGCGGCCCGAACCTGGGTAAATCGCTCACGTGCTTCGCCTCGATTTGCTCTTTGCACGATCTCCGCCCCCGCCGAACCGAAAGGGACCCGGCTCGCCGGTCCCATAGGTGCCCGTGGATCAGCACCCCGGCATCTTTGGCGCGCCAGGTAGGGGGCGTTGAAGTTGTGTGAACCAGATCCGGCGTTCTCGCAAGCTAGATCTTCATCATCTTCATCAACATGCCGCTGAAGAAGAAGGTTTCGGAGGCAGCTACTCCTTCCGCGCCGAGCCAACCACCGCCGGAGCTAACGGTTGGTGGGGCAGACGGCGGTGGGAGAACGGGCGTCGACGAGGGAGCTCGCGGTGCTGCCAGGTCCAAGGACAAGGTTGCGCTGCCCATCGGCGGCGTAGCCGGCTCTCACAATGACCGGGCGCACTCCAAGGCCTCGGCGTCTGTGCATGCACCGCGCCCATCTCAGGAGGCGCGGGACTGGCAGCGTCATGGTACTCATGGTACCATGCGTTCGCTAGACCAGGATCGAGCTGGTGGATCTCGGAGCGCTCAGGATCACCATGCACGTCAACCTACTGGCGCGAGCGAGACACGGTCGCATGGACGGGGTACTGCTCCTTCTAACATAGTTAGAAGTCCGAGCATATCCCGCTCCTCGCACCGTTTGCCACCGCCACCCGCCACTGCAGCAGAAGCTTTGGCGCGAGCTCAGCTGCTCCTAGACTACCCTCCAGCGGCGGACAAGATCGACGACTGGAGGGCCTCCATCCAGAGTCTCATCGGCTTCGCCAACGGCGATACTCCTTGGCAGCCGAGCACGACGCAGCCGCAGCGAGTTAGCCAGGCACGAGCCGGTGGCGACAAGACCGGTGGGGGTACAACTTCTGTGCACTCCCCACCCCGAAGGCCAAGATCGCCGACTCGCCGGATCCACCTCGACAGCGACTCCACCGCGTCATCAGATCCGCGAGCTCGTCGCGATCAGCGCCAAGTTCTTCAAGAACGACAACAAGAAGACGCTCGTACTCGCCTCGAGCGCCGGAGAGAAGCGCGGCGTCAATCAGACCAGCGCGCTGGGCCCTCTGTTGACATGCATGCGCCAGGGGAACCAGGCGGCTTGCCGTACGCGGTAGGTTGCCCTGCGTTCACTCTTGAGCTGCGGCAAGTCCAGTGGCCCAGTACGAAAAATTTCAAACCAGATGTACCCGAGAAGTACGACGGCAAGACGCATCCGTCGGAGTTCCTCAGCATCTACGCCATCGCGGTGCAGGCTGCCGGGGGGCGGGACGACAAGATCCTTGCCAACTACTTCCCGTTGGTGCTCAAGCCCAACGTCAGGTCCTGGCTCATGCACTTGCCGGACAACTCCATATCCTCCTGGGCTGACCTGTGCCATCAGTTTGTCGGTGCCTTTACAGGCGGCCACAAACCTCATGGCCAAGAGAGCGACCTTCATCTGCTCGCCCAGAAGGAAGGAGAGCCCCTGTGAAAGTACATTCAGAGGTTCAGCCGTGTACAGTACAACATCCCAGACGTCCACCCCGCTGCGGTCATCAGCGCGTTTCGTCAGAACGTGCGTAACCGCAGGATGCGGGAGGAGATGGCGATGTGCAGGATCAGAGATGTCAGCGAGCTATATGCCCTGGCCGAGAAGTGTGCACGCGCTAGGGAAGGGAGGCGACTCCCCGGAGAGAAGATCGGAGCAGAAGGATCTGACAGTGAGGACGCTGCCCCGGCAAAGAAGAACCGGCGGCGGAACAGGAAGAAGAAAGGCAAAGAGGTGCTAGTCGTTGAGCAGTCCGGCAACGAAGGTGGCGCCAAGAAGGCCAAAGTTGGTAGCTCCAGCAAGGAGATTGCCGCGTGCGCCAACTGCCAGGCTGTGGCGACCGCCGACAAGCAGGACGGCTCCGATAAGCAATACTGCAAGATTCACCGCACCAAGGGCCATGACCTCCAGAGCTGCAAAAAGGTCGAGCAGCTTGTCCAGCAGCAAAAGGCTGAGTACGAGCGGCGAGACAAGGAGAGGGCCCAAGGTGGCACTGCAGAATCTGGCAAGAAGCGCACCGGCCGAGGAGGACGCCGCGGTAAGGCCAAGTAGCGGCAAGGAGACAGACCTCCCCGCGGCCGTGACAACGATGAAGACGACGACGACGACGAAGACATGGATGATGTTGAGACCAGTGAGCAGGAGTTTCAGAAAGCCACAGAGGTCTTGTGCGTTGACGGTGGTGCTTCTCTGCATACCTCGCACCGCCAACTCAAACAGTGGGTGCGGGAAGTTAATGCAACAGAACCACCTATCGAATCACGCAAGCTTCTGAAGTGGTCCAGCACGCCTATCATCTTCGACATTGAGGATCACCCTGATCGCACAACTGCGGTCGGGTGTTTGCCGATGTTGGTATCACCAACTATCCGCAACCTCAAAGTCACCAAGATGCTAGTTGATGGCGGGGCCGGCTTAAACCTGATCTCCTCCGCTGTACTCCAGAAACTCCAAATCCCTGACAGCGAGCTCGAAGAGACCGGCACATTCCAAGGAATCAATCCGGGAAGGAGCAAGCCGAAGGGGAAGGTCACGCTGCCGGTAACATTTGGCAGCGAGCTAAACTTCAGGACTGAGAAGGTCACATTCGACGTTGCCGATATTCCATTGCCTTACAATGGGATACTTGGCCGTCCAGCACTCGCCAAGTTCATGGCAGCCTCTCACTACGCATATAACATGCTGAAGATGCCAGGCCCGATAAGCGTCATTTCTGTCCCCGGCAACAAGAAGGATGCTCTTATCTGTGCCGACAAGATCTACCGAGAAGCAGCAGCCACGGCAGATCGCAATCCACTTGCCGCTGAAGCTCCCGGGGGGAAGAAGACCAAGTCTGGCAAGAGTTCTGATGCCCACTCCGGCAAGCGCACCTCTTCGGAGTGCTGCGCTGCCGTCGAGGACGCACCATCGAGCTCCACCGGCAAGTGTAAGAAGACGATGGCAGCTCCGCCAGAGACGAAGAAAGTGTCCGCCAAGGAGGACGGCACCGGTGGTACTTTCACCATCAGTGCCACGCTCGACCCTAAATAGGAAAGCGCGCTCGTTGCTTTCCTGTGGGCAAATGTCGACGTGTTTGCATGGCAGCCGTCTGACATCCCTGGTGTTCCCAGGAAAGTGATTGAGCACCACCTTGCCGTTTGTCCCCATGCGCGGCCCGTCAAGCAGAAAGTCAGGAAGCAGGCAGTGGAGCGCCAAGAATTCATTGCAGAAGAGATCAAGAAACTGGAAGCAACAGGCCTTGTCAGAGGAGTGCTCCATCCCACGTGGTTGGCCAATCCTGTAGTCGTGCGCAAGGCAAACGGGAAATGGAGACTTTGTATCGATTTTACCGATGTTAACAAAGCTTGTCCCAAAGACCCATTTCCTTTGCCGCGCATTGACCAGATTGTTGACTCCACAGCCGGATGTGATTTGCTTTCATTTCTTGACGCATACTCAGGATATCATCAGATCTTCATGGCAGAAGAGGATGAGGAGAAGACCGCATTTATTACTCCATGTGGCACGTACTGTTTTGTACGGATGCCTTTCGGATTAAAAAATGCTGGTTCGACATTTGCAAGAGTAGTCCATGTTGCTCTTGAGCCACAAATACACAGAAATGTGGAAGCCTACATGGATGATATAGTGGTCAAGAGCAAGGACAGAGCAACCCTGATTCAAGATTTAGACGAGACCTTTGCAAATCTACGCAAGATCAGCCTCAAGCTCAACAAAGAGAAGTGTGTGTTTGGAGTTCCCTCCGGCAAGCTTCTCGGGTTCTTCGTGTCTCAGCAGGGAATTGAAGCCAATCCCGACAAGATCAAGGCCATTGAGCAGATTCAAGCACCAAAGCGCGTCAAGGATGTACAGAAACTTGCCGGTTGCATGGCTGCTCTCAGCAGGTTTATCTCTCGGTCTGCTGAGCGCGCCCTGCCGTTTTTCAAATTATTGAAAAAGGCAGGTCCAATGAAATGGACTCCGGAAGCGGAGGCTGCGCTACAAGACCTGAAGAGATACCTGTCCTCCCCTCCAATACTTGTCGCACCTAAGCCACAAGAGAAGTTGCTGCTGTACATAGCGGCAACCAATCAAGTGGTTAGTGCTGCGTTAGTAGCAGAGAGGGAGGCAGATGATGAGCCAGCAACCGCGGCAAGCGCATCTAGCGACAAGCAGGGAGCTTCCCCGACAAGCTCTGGTCCCGACAAAGATGGATCTGCGCAGATACACGACGAGATACACAAGAAGATGGTGCAGCGCCCAGTTTACTTTGTCAGTTCCCTTCTGCAGGGGGCTAGGTCAAGGTACTCTGGTGTGCAGAAATTGCTTTTCGGCCTTCTCATGGCCTCGAGAAAGCTGCGCCATTACTTCCAAGCACATGAGATCACAGTTGTCACTCGCTTTCCGCTGAAGAGGATACTGCAGAATCCAGAAGTGACAGGCAGGATTGTTGAGTGGGCACTGGAACTGTCAAGATTTGGCCTCAAGTTTGAAAGCACGTCAACTATCCAGAGCAGAGCATTGGCAGAATTCATAGCGGAATGGACGCCAACACCAGATGAAGAAATTCCAGAAACGAGCATCCCCGACAAGGAAGCAGGCAAAGAGTGGCTGATGTACTTTGATGGTGCCTTTTCGCTGCAAGGCGCCGGCGCTGGCGTGCTGCTTGCCGCACCCACCGGTGAGCACCTCAAGTACGTAGTCCAGATGTACTTCCCCAAGGAGCAAGCAACGAACAATACTGCAGAATATGAGGGCTTGCTTGCCGGTCTCCGGATCGCGGCAGACCTTGGGATCAAGAAGCTCATTGTCAGGGGTGACTCACAGCTTGTCGTCCGCCAAGTAAACAAGAGTTATCAGAGTCCGTTGATGGAAGCTTACATCGACGAAGTGAGAAAGCTAGAAGAACACTTTGACGGCCTACAAATGGAGCATGTCCTAAGAGCTCAAAATGCAATTGCAGATGGCCTGTCAAAGTGTGCCGCACTTAAGTTACCTGTGGAACCAGGGATCTTTGTGCTCAAGCTGACTCAGCCGTCCGTAACGCCTTCAACTGGACAGAGCAAGAAGAGGAAGTTGGTTTCTGGTGACTATTTGCCGGCAGGGCTTCCCGAAGCCGCCGCCAAGAAGGTCCCCAAGATCAACGCCAAGAGTGCTGAGGAGCAGTCTGCTCTGGCAGACCCTAGGGTTTGTTCTGTTCAAGCAGGAGCTCCCGACAAGTTTTGCTCCGGCAAGGTTGCCGGGGAACGTCACGCTCCGGCAGAGCCATAGGTTCTTGCCGTAGAAGCGGATATTCCCGCAGCAGTCTCCAAGATCAACACCAAGAGCGCTGAGGAGCAAGATGCTCCGGCAAGCCCTGGGGTTTGTTCCGTTGAAGCAGAAGCTCCCGACAAGTTTTGCTCCGGCAAGCTTGTTGGGGAACGTCAAGCTCCGGCAGAGCCGCAGGTTCTTGCCGTGGAAGCGTATGTTCCCGCAGCAGCAGATTTGCCTTTAGTCCTTGTTGTCGAGCCACAGGCTCCAGCATGGGCACAGCAGATTGTCCATTTCCTTCAGACAGGAGGACTTCCCGAAGAGCAAGAAGAAGCGGAGAGAGTAGCCCGGCAGTCAAGTATGTACCAGTTTGTCGACAAGACACTGTACAGAAGAAGACTCAACGGTGTGAAATTGAAGTGTATTTCCCGGGAAGATGGACAAAAGCTGTTGGCAGAAATACATGGAGGCATATGTGGTCACCACATTGGCGCAAGAGCACTTGTCGGTAAAGCTTTCCGGCAAGGTTTCTTCTGGCCAACAGCCCTCCAGGATGCAACTGCACAAGTAACCAAGTGTGAAGCATGTCAGTTTCATTCCAAGCAGATACACCAACCAGCTCAAGCTCTCTAGACGATCCCTTTATCCTGGCCATTTTCGGTCTGGGGGCTCGACATCCTCGGCCCCTTTCCCCGAGCTGTCGGGGGCTTTGAGTACTTGTACGTTGCAATCGACAAGTTCACAAAGTGGCCGGAAGTGGAACCAGTGAGGAAGGTAACAGCACAGTCAGCAGTCAAGTTCTTCAGGTCGATTGTTTGCCGCTTCGGGATCCCTAACAGGATAATCACCGACAACGGCACGCAATTTACGAGCCGCACCTTCACGCAGTACGTCCAAGATCTTGGCGCCAAGGTCTGCTTCGCTTCTGTTGCTCACCCGAGAAGGAACGGTCAAGCGGAGAGGGCAAATGCTGAAGTGCTGCGCGGGCTCAAGACCAGAAATTTCGACAGGCTGCACAAGTGCGGAAGAAACTGGATCGAGGAGCTGCCGGTGGTTCTTTGGTCGATCAGAACGACGCCAAATCGAGCCACTGGACAAACACCTTTTGCTCTAGTCTATGGAGCAGAGGCAGTTATCCCCACGGAACTCGTATACGGGTCACCTCGAGTGCTCGCTTATGATGAGGTCGAGCAAGAGCGGCTGCGACAAGATGACGCGCTGCTCCTTGAGGAAGACCGTCTTCAGGCTGCTGTGCGAGCTGCTCGCTACCAGCAAGCTTTGCGCCGCTACCATAGCCGCAAAGTTAACGTCAGAAGTCTCGAGGAAGGCGACCTTGTTCTTCGGCGCGTTCAGTCCGCCAAGAATTCCAACAAGTTGACGCCGAAGTGGGAAGGCCCTTACCGGGTGAAACGAGTCACTAGGCCTGGCGCTGTCCGCCTTGAGACCGAAGATGGCATTCCGGTGAGCAACTCCTGGAACATTGAGCATCTTCGTAAGTTTTACCCGTAAGGCGCGGTTGTCGGAACCTGTTCCGGCAACCACCTTTTGTACAAGTCTTGCCGCTTTTGCATGTAATCCTTTGTACAAAGCCGGGCGCAGATCCCGTGCATAAGTAAAGCTCATGTGCTCCGCACATTTTGTCAATTTTATGCTTTCTATTTTCTGGCATATATGATCTGACACTTTGTGCAGCACCTACTCCACGGTAAGCAATAACGAGCCATAAAGCTCCATATCTGTATTGTCTCTTCTTCCTTTTGAAAGCAAGGTTCCCTTCGCCCACAAGTTTGCCGGGGGGAAAGGAGAAGACGATGGATGGTATGGGCCAGTCGTCGTTCAAGAAAGTTTCGCCTTGCCGGGAAGCAAACAACAGAAAAGCTAAGTTGCCAAAGTTTGAGCAATCGAATTTTTTAAATTTTAAGTTATCTCCCTTGAACGACCACACTTTGTATGGGAAACCTGTGTGCGGAGGAACCAACTGATAGCTAGTTGCACCCCTACTTTGTTTCGAGTCCGCTCAACAACTTAAGTGAGCTGCTAGCGCCCTTACTTTGCTTCGAGTCCGCTCAGCAACTTAAGTGAGCCGCTAGCGCCCTTACTTTGTCAGAGAATTCTCCCTTGTCGGGGGATTCTCCCTTGGCTCCTGGTGGGGCTGCTCGGCTCCTACACAAGTCAACAAGCAGATATCAGCAAAGACAAGTACCCATGCGCGCCTCGCCGCGGCAAATAATTCACACAGTTACGCTAGGGGCTGCCATGGAGGAAAGTCGCCGGCTCCGGCAAGGTTTTCTCGGGCGCGCCACCTGTTGTCGCAGTGGGCTCGTCCTCGATGATAATCACAGGGGCCTTAGCTCTCTTTGCCGCTCTCTGGGCTAGAGTCCTAAAGAGGAACAGATTCAGGGAAAAGCAAGTGAGAAACAAGACCAACAGCAAGAACTGAAGAAATGCAAGTACAACAAGAGAAGCTTACTCTTCTTCTTCTTCCTCGTCGGAGCTTAACGCGGAGAAGTCGAAGCCTGGCGCGCGCCCGGAGCGAGGAGGCGGAGGAGAAGCTTCCCTTGGCCGCTTGGCGGGAGCAGTGGCGGCGGTTTGAGACGACCCTGCTCCGGCTGTCGGCGCGGCGTGAGTAGCGGCAGGGACTGAAGCGGTGTTTCGGCTAGACTCCGCTCCAGTTGCCGTCGTAGCATGAGGCGCTCCCGCGGCAACGGTGTTTGCCGTGGTCGAGCGTGTCACGCGGCGTGGCGACTGTTGGCCCACTTGCCGCTCCGCCACATCACCAACCTTGCGGAGACGCCTTCTTGGTGGGGATGGAGGCTCTGCTTCTGGTGGGCTGTCTGAAGACGAGGTGGAAGAAGAGTCGATTTGCAACGAGCTGCTCGCGTCCTTGGCGGGCTCGCTCGGCTCGGTGTCTTGCCCGGCAAGCCCCTTCTTGCCGGCAGGCTCCCCTCGCTCGGCACGGCTTGCCGCTTCTGCTGCATCGGCCTCCTCCACAGTGAACCCGAACTCGCCTGCGGCTGCGGCTGCCGCTGCCTCCTCCAGCCTAGTGGCGATGAGCGCCATCTCCGCATCCGTGGTGTCGCGGGTGAGGCCGTCCTTCTCGTCGAGGCGGATTGGCACTTCCACCAAGTCATCGAAGAATTGCTGCACGACCTCGTCTGCAGGCTCCTGCCAAGTTGGCACAATCCCGTGCGAGTCGCACTCCGGCATCATTGCACGGATGCGGTCGAGCGCGGAATTGTTGCACAAAGGAACGACGCCCCCCGGCAACCTGAACACCTCGGGATGCTGGGGGTCATATTTGAACAGCTCCTGCAGCATCGCGTTGAGCTCCAGGACTGTGAAGTTGTAATTGAGGCCTGGCCGCAGCCTCATGATGTCTGCCGCGTTCTTGAACTCCCAAGTGGGCCTCCCCCGTTCCTGCAGGGGGGCGATGCGGCGGCGAAGGAAGTCTGCGCCAACAGCGCGAACAGTAAGCCCGGCAAGCCTCAGGCGCAGGATCCTGGTGACGGCAATCTTCAGCCTGGCGTCCTCCGGAGCCATGTCACTCCAATCGCTGCCGCGTGCTACTGGGGTTCGGCGTTGGACGGTAAATGGCTGCGGGCTCTCCTCGTCAATCCAGCACCAATCAGCTCTCCACTCCTCCCACTTGCCGCGGAATTCTCCCTCCAGATAGGTCTCTTTCTAGCCGGGCCTTGAGATCCAGGCAATCCCGCCGGATAGAGGCTCTCCTCTCTCTACTCGGGGTATGAAAAAGTGGCGGAAGAGGGCTACGTTGGGAAGGACTCCGACAAAGTTTTCGCAGAGGTGTGCGAAAACTGCCATTGTCAGGACGGCGTTGGGGGTGAAGTCAAGGAGATGGAATCTGTAGGTGTTCATGATGTCGCAGAAGAAATCATAGAAGGGCGGGCAGAGCCCGCAATAGAAGAACAATGCGAAGAAGGGGTACCCATTCGGAGCCTTCTTCCAAGCGGCGGCGGGGAGAACCTTTGTGCGCGGATGCGCGCGCGTCTCCGCCGACCAGAACAGATATTAGTTCTCCCTCAGCTCCTTCGCGCCGAGCTTGGGGGGGAAACGGACCGCTCCTTCCGCAGCGCCGCGAGCCGCTGCACCTCGGTCGTCTTCACGGTCTTCCCCTTGTCGGCTTTTGGAGCCATGGCGGAAGTAGTGGAGGAGGTCGACGGCGTTGGTGGTGCTAGTGGCGATGGGGGGCGGAGCGCTTCTCTCTCTCTCAGCTTTGGGGAGGCAAGGGAGCGGCCGAGATTTCTGAGATTGGGAACGGCAACGGGCAAGTGGGCCAACTGCCCCTGTTTCCCCTGCTTATAAAGGGGGAGGGGGCGGACGTTCCGCATTTCCGAATAAAGAAACCCCCACGACCTCTCCCACGACGCCGCATTCAACGCGTGCCGTTCGGGGAGGACGCGGTGGATACGGAGTGAGATACGGCGTAACCTAGGCCGCGCGTGCCCGTGCCCTGCTTTGGGCCTGGCCTAACAGCGCTCGGCACCGTGTATGGCCCAGGCCCGGGGGCTCCTGTCGGTGTACTAGAGTAGGGGTACCCTAGTATCCCGAACTTGTGCACGGGCAGTCGCAGCGTCCCGTGGCAAGGCTTGCCGGGTGACCGCCAAGATCCTCCATGGTTCCTTTGGAGCCATTCAAGAACAAAGTGTCCAAGCCAAGAAGACAAGACCCCGGAAAGATGAGCTTGCCGGGAAGGCTAACAAAAGCATCCCAAGACCCCGGCAAGAGGAGCTTGCCGGGAAGGCCACTCAAGGCATTTCAAGGAACTTGCCGCGGCGCACCACGCGTTCCGGCAAGACCCGGTGAGCGACAAGCTCCCGGACGCGACAAGACAACAACCGCGGCAAGGCGCTTGCCGCGGCAAGCCACCTCTTCGCGCCCGCGCTCCAGCGCATCCACCAACGTGTCGCTCTGGGGCCCTTCCAGGCGTACGTGGCGGAAGGCTGTGCAGCTAGGGACATGCGGTGGCAAGCGGCGCTGACAAGATCGCCATCGTGGTGAACGGTGGCGTCCCTGGCGGTCCCTTTTCGCACTGTTTAGGCGACACAGACGGGCATTTAAGGCCCTTGTCCCCTGCCGTCAAGGTTAGGTATGATACACTGTAGCAGGTAGCTGTGCCTACCACAGCACCTTTCCATTTTTGCCCTATACCTCCATTGCCACCTGTCGGTAGCCCCTTGAGCATATAAAAGGAGGCCCGTGTGCAACGTGGGGGGGGGAGAGCCAGTTCGAACACTCACGCTCGGTCTTGCTACCCGCTGGTGTGTACTGTAGCACTCCGCGCTCCCGAGCTCGAAATCAATACAAAACCACAAAGCAGGAGTAGGGTTTTACGCATCCGTGCGGCCCGAACCTGGGTAAATCGCTCGCGTGCTTGCCTCGATTTGCTCTTTATACGATCTCCGCCCCCGCCGAACCGAAAGGGACCCGGCCCGCCGGTCCCATAGGTGCACGTGGATCAGCACCCCGGCAGTATCAAATACTGAGGGGTTGCTATAAACACTAGTAAAGTACACATCAATAAGATGTATATCAAATATACTTATGTTCACTTTGCCATTCTTCTTATCCGCCAATCACTTGGGGTAGTTCCGCTTCTAGTGACCAGTCCCTTTGCAGTAGAAGCACTTAGTCTCAGGCTTAGGACCAGACTTGGGCTTCTTCACTTGAGCAGCAACTTGCTTGCCGTTCTTCTTGAAGTTCCCCTTCTTCCCTTTGCCCTTTTCTTGAAACTAGTGGTCTTGTTAACCATCAACACTTGATGTTTTTCTTGATTTCTACCTTCGTCGATTTCAGCATCACGAAGAGCTTGGGAATTATTTTGTCATCCCTTGCATATTATAGTTCATCACGAAGTTCTACTAACTTGGTGATGGTGACTAGAGAATTCTGTCAATCACTATCTTATCTGGAAGATTAACTCCCACTTGATTCAAGCGATTGTAGTACTTAGACAATCTGGGCACATGCTCACTAGTTGAGCGATTCTCCTCCATCTTTTAGCTATAGAACTTGTTGGAGACTTCATATCTCTCAACTCAGGTATTTGCTTGAAATATTAACTTCAACTCCTGGAACATCTCATATGCTCCATGACGTTCAAAACGTCTTTGAAGTCCCGATTCTAAGCCATTAAGCATGGTGCACTAAACTATCAAGTAGTCATCATATTGAGCTAGCCAAACGTTCATAACGTCTGCATCTGCTCCTAAAAATAGGTCCGTCACCTAGCGGTGCATCAAGGACATAATTCTTCTGTGCAGCAATGAGGATAAACCTCAGATTACGGATCCAATCCGCATCATTGCTACTAACATCTTTCAACACAATTTTCTCTAGGAACATATCAAAATAAACACAGGGAAGCAACAACGCGAGCTATTGATCTATAACATAATTTGCAAAATACTACCGGGACTAAGTTCATGACAAATTGAAGTTCAATTTAATCATATTACTTAAGAACTTCCCACTTACATAGACATCCCTCTAATCCTCTAAGTGATCACGTGATCCAAATCAACTAAACCATGTCCGATCATCACGTGAGATGGAGTAGTTTCATTGGTGAACATCACTATGTTGATCATATCTACTATATGATTCACGCTCGACCTTTCGGTCTCCGTGTTCCGAGGCCATATCTGTATATGCTTGGCTCGTCAAGTATAACCTGAGTATTCCGCGTGTGCAACTGTTTTGCACCCGTTGTATTTGAACGTAGAGCCTATCACACCCGATCATTACGTGGTGTCTCAGCACGAAGAACTTTCGCAATGGTGCATACTCAGGGAGAACACTTCTTGATAATTTAGTGAGAGATCATCTTATAATGCTACCATCAATCAAAGCAAGATAAGATGCATAAAAGGATAAACATCACATGCAATCAATATAAGTGATATGATATGGCCATCATCATCTTGTGCTTGTGATCTCCATCTCCGAAGCACCGTCGTGATCACCATCGTCATCGGCGTGACACCTTGATCTCCATCGTAGCATCGTTGTCGTCTCGCCAAGCTTATGCTTCCATGACTATCGCTACCGTTTAGTGATAAAGTAAAGCATTACATCGCGATTGCATTGCATACAATAAAGCGACAACCATATGGCTCCTGCCGGTTGCCGATAACTTAGTTACAAAACATGATCATCTCATACAATAAAATTCAGCATCATGCCTTGACCATATCACATCACAACATGCCCTGCAAAAACAAGTTAGACGTCCTCTACTTTGTTGTTGCAAGTTTTACGTGGCTGCTACGGGCTTAAGTAAGAACTAATCTCACCTACGCATCAAAACCACAACGATAGTTTGTCAATTTGACTCCGTTTTAACCTTCGCAAGGACCGGGCGTAGCCATACTCGGTTCAACTAAAGTTGGAGAAACCGTCACCCACAAGCCACCTCTGTGCAAAGCACGTCGGGAGAACCAGTCTCGCGTAAGCGTACGCGTAATGTCGGTCTGGGCCGCTTCATCCAACAATACCGCCGAACCAAAGTATGGCATGCTGGTAGGCAGTATGACTTATATCGCCCACAACTCACTTGTGTTCTACTCATGCATATAACATCAACATATAAAACCTAGGCTCGGATGCCACTGTTGGGGAACGTAGTAATTTCAAAAAAATTCCTACGCACACGCAAGATCATGGTGATGCATAGCAACGAGAGGGGAGAGTATGATATACATACCTAGTAGATCGACAACGGAAGCGTTTGGTTGATGTAGTCATACGTCTTCACGGCCCGACCGATCAAGCACCGAAACTACGGCACCTCCGAGTACTAGCACACGTTCAGCTCGATGACGATCCCCGGACTCCGATCCAGCAAAGTGTCGGGGAAGAGTTTCGTTAGCACGACGGCGTGGTGACGATCTTGATGTACTACTGCAGTAGGGCTTCGCCTAAACTCTGCTACAATATTATCGAGGACTTTGGTGGAAGGGGGCACTACACACGGCTAAGGAATAGATCACGTGGATCAACTTGTGTGTCTCTGGGGTGCCCCTGCCTCCGTATATAAAGGACTAAGGGGGGAGGCTGGCCGGCCAAGGAGGGTGCGCCAGGAGAGTCCTACTCCCTCTGGGAGTAGGATTCCCCCCCCCCAATCCTAGTTGGAATAGGATTCGCGGAGGGGGAAAAGAGAGAGGGGGGCCGGCCACCTCTCCTTGTCCTAATAGGACTAGGGGAGGGGGGAGGCGCGCGGCCCATCTTGGGCTGCCCTTTCTTTTTTCCACTAAAGCCCACTAAGTCCCATATAGCTCCCGGGGGGGTTCCGGTAACCTCCCGGTACTCCGGTAAAATCCCGATTTCACCCGGAACACTTCCGATATCCAAACATAGGCTTCCAATATATCAATCTTTATGTCTCGACCATTTCGAGACTCCTTGTCATGTCCGTGATCACATCCGGGACTCCGAACAACCTTCGGTACATCAAAATGCATAAACTCATAATATAACTGTCATCGTAACCTTAAGCGTGCGGACCCTACGGGTTCGAGAACAATGTAGACATGACCGAGACACGTCTCCGGTCAATAACCAATAGCGGGACCTGGATGCCCATATTGGCTCCTACATATTCTACGAAGATCTTTATCGGTCAGACCGCATAACAACATACGTCGTTCCCTTTGTCATCGGTATGTTACTTGCCCGAGATTCGATCGTCGGTATTCCAAATACCTAGTTCAATCTCGTTACTGGCAAGTCTCTTTACTCGTTCTGTAATACATCATCCCGCAACTAACTTATTAGTTGCAATGCTTGGAAGGCTTTAAGTGATGTGCATTACCGAGAGGGCCCAGAGATACCTCTCCAACAATCGGAGTGACAAAACCTAATCTCAAAATACGCCAACCCAACATGTACCTTTGGAGACACCTGTAGTACTCCTTTATAATCACCTAGTTACGTTGTGACGTTTGGTAGCACCCAAAGTGTTACTCCGGTAAACGGGAGTTGCATAATCTCATAGTTATAGGAACATGTATAAGTCATGAAGAAAGCAATAGCAACATACTAAACGATCGGGTGCTAAGCTAATGAAATGGGTCATGTCAATCAGTTCATTCACTTAATGATGTGATCCCGCTAATAAAATAACAACTCCTTGTTTATGGTTAGGAAACATAACCATCTTTGATTAACGAGTAGTCAAGTAGAGGCATACTAGCGACACTTTGTTTGTCTATGTATTCACACATGTATTATGTTTCCGGTTAATACAATTCTAGCATGAATAATAAACATTTATCATGAAATAAGGAAATAAATAATAACTTTACTATTGCCTCTAGGGCATATTTCCTTCACAAGCTCAATAGCCCACTTGGCTACTCGACCTGTGGCTTCTCTATTCTGAATAATGTCCCCTAAAGGAGCAGAACTAACCATAGTGATGGGATGACCCAGAAAATATTGCTTAAGCTTCTGGCTGGCCATGAACACCCCATATACAAGCTTCTGCCAGTGCGGATATCTCTGCTTGGACTCAATAAGCACCTCATTGATGTAGTAAACTGGCCTTTGAACCGGATATTCCTTGCATGCCTCCTTGTGTTACACCACAATAGCTACGCTAACAGCCCGGGCATTGGCAGCCACGTACAACAACAATGGCTCTTTATCAACAGGAGCAACCAGAACAGGTGGTTCAGCCAGCTGCTTCTTCAACTCCTCAAACACCGCATTAGCAGCATCACTCCAGACAAAATTATCAGTCTTTTTCATCATCTGATACTTGGGGATAGCCTTCTCTCCCAACCGTCTTATGAACCGGCTTAACGCCGCAATATGACCCGCTAGACATTGCACATCATTGAGACATGCCGATTTAGCTAGAGAAGTGATGGCCTTGATCTTCTCCGAATTAGCTTCAATGCCCCTGTTAGACACCAGAAAACCCAAGAGCTTGCCTGTCGGTACACCAAAAACACACTTGGCCGGGTTAAGCCTCGTTTTATAAACCCGGATATTATCAAAGGTTTCCTTCAAATCGTCTATCAATGTCTCCTTCTCTCTGGATTTTACCACAATATCATCCACATAAGCATGAACATTGCGCCCAATTTGATCATGAAGGCAATTCTGCACACACCTCTGATAAGTTGCTCGACACTCTTGAGCCCAAAAGGCATAGACACATAGTAGAAGGATGTCTTCTCTTGGTCCTTAACTGCCATCTTGATTTGATGATAACCAGAATAAGCATCCAAAAAACTCAAACGCTCACAACCCGCCATAGAATCAATAATCTGATCAATACGAGGGAGAGCAAACGGATCAGCCGGACAAGCCTTGTTTAAATCCATGTAATCCACACACATACGCCAAGTGTCGTTCTTTTTAAGTACCAGCATTGGGTTAGCCAACCACTCAGGATGAAACACCTCGATGATAAACCCAGCCACCAAGAGCCGGGCTACCTTTTCACCAATGGCCTTATGCCTCTCTTCGTTGAAGCGACGAAGAAACTGCTTGACCGGTTTAAACTTGGGATCAATATTAAGAGTTTGCTCAACGAGTTCCCTCGATACACCTAGCATGTCTGAAGGTTTCCATGCAAAGATGTCCTGGTTCTCACGGATGAACTCGATGAGTGCACTTTCCTATTTCGGATCCAGGTTAGCACTGATGTTGAACAACTTGGATGAATCGCCAGGAACAAAATCAACCACACTACTAGGGAAAACCTTATACAAAGAATCTTAGCAGCAGCGCGGTCTAAAAACAGACGCTACTGCTAATTAGCAGCAACGAGCTTTAGAAAAGAGCGCTGCTAATGACTGAGTAGCAGTAGCGCTCTAGGTGAAAAGAGCGCTACTACTATAATTGCCACGGTGTTGCCTCCAGGCTAGATATAGTAGTAGCGCCCTTCCCGTGGACGCGCTACTGCTAAAGAACTTAGTAGCAGCGGTTTTGCTCAAAACTCGCTGCTGCTAAGTATGACCGCAACTAATTAAGTTTAGTCCCATACTGCTAAGCGAACAAGGTGTTTACCACCTTAAATATGTTGCTTCTCAACCTATCTCAAGCACTTGGTCTTCATTGAACTATATGTGTATGATTTGTGGTTGCAATATGAATCCTCGCCTGTACCTATACAGGTATAGTGAGGATTCATGTTGACTATTTAGATTATACACAAAAAGATCAATGATGACCAATGTATATTTTTGATGTTTTTACTAAACAAAAGAAATAACTGCTTCCATTAGCAGTAGCGGTTTTCCCCAAAACATGTTGTAGATAAGTTAGCTATAGCGCGTTTTCTGTACGTGTGCTGCTGCTAGTTCGAGTTAACCACCCCCCGCATCAAAATTTCGCTAAGTCCTCCTTTCCCCCCCCACCGGCCTGTTCCCCTACTCCCTGTCGCCGCCGCTCGAGCCCGAGCGCGCCTGTGCCCTCACCGCCGCCGCCGCCGCCCGCCCTCAACCTCACCGCCACCGCTCTCGACCACACTATCACCGCCCTCGACCTCACCGCCGCCGTCCTCGACCGAGCCCGCCGAGCCCACCGCCCAGGACCGCCGCCCTCCCGATCCAGAGCCCGCCCTCGCCGCCCCTCCGTCGCCGAGCACCTCCCCGCCACCGTCTCTCCCTCTGTAAGCCCCCCACCCCTCCCCAACCCCCTCTCTCTTTGCTTAGTTAGTAGATGATTTTAGTAGTAGTAGATGTTAATTTAGGGTTCATAGATAATGATTTTTAGAAGTAGTGGATATTAATTACTAGTAGTGATGGTAAACTAGTTGTATAATTAGCAGTAGTACATGTTAATTAGTAGTAGATGTAGTAGTTAGATGTTAATTAGATGTGCTAGTTTCTTTCTATTTATAGTAAGTTTATATTTAGTAAGAACTAGTTGAATTAATAGAACTAGTTTAGTTTTAGTTGAACTAGTTAAGTTTTAGTTGAACTAGTATAGTAAGTAAATTAATAACTAGTTGAACTACTTCATTTTTAGAAAGAACTAGTTTTTTTCTTTTTATACTAAGTTTATATTTAGTAAGAACTAGTTGAATTAATAGAACTAGTTGAATTAATAGAACTAGTTGAACATGCCATATTTGGTGTTATTTTTTAGTTTAAGCAATTATTTCATGTTTTGGTTACACCTCTGAGTGGCCTATGTTTTGCCGGAGTGTTGATTAATTTCCATTCCGGCAAATTTCAGGCGCTCGATATGTCCTTTTTTAGCAAAGGTCATGCCGGATTTTTCCACGAATTCTGGCATGACTTGTGCTAGAATATGTACAAGTTTAATCTTTGAATTATGAATGTAGGAAATGTTGTACTCGGATGACGACAGTCTCCCGGGGGAGTGCAGTTGGTGCCACGATGATCGAGGTATGTGCGACAGGTTCGTTCAGCTGGATGAAGATCGGTGCTTCAGCATTAAGCTCGAGGAGACCTTCGATGTTGAAACGGTACGCAACAACGACAAATGTTTTTTTCATAATTAAGCATGACTTCAACTATTTCAATGTCTAATTTTCATCTTTTACAATTCGACTAGCTTATCCCATGCCATGCAAGACGCTATGTCTTGGAGAGGATGGGTTTTGAAGACCATGAAAATTTTCAAACAAAGAAAATACACCTAAGGACCCATCATGATATCGATTTTGAAGTAAATCTGTACAATTCTCAGAGCGTAACCCATTTTGGTTGCCAAAATTGGGAAGCACTTTGCAAAATGTATGGTTTTTATGAGGGTATGATTGTCAGCATGGATCTTGGTGATCCTGACATCGAGCAAGACAATATGGACATTTGGGTCCTTGTTGATACGCTTCCGATTCTACCGCAATGTGACTTTCTCAAACATAGTTATTAACTAATTTATATTGTTTATTTCAAAATAGTTGACAGCTTATTTCCATTGACAGCTTATTTTGAATCTTCAAAGAACGTGCAGAAGATGGTAGACAAAACCCACTACACTGATGGCTCCGAATTAACTTATAAGGAGAAAAATCATCTGATTGCTTATTGTACTTTTTTTGAGAATTACAATACCTATTATCGAATTCCTCCAAATTATGGTGAATACGTGCCACCAGTGCACGTGTTGAACCACGATAACTTCTATGGAGATACCCTAGTAAGATATTTTACTATTACGACATCCATGCATCTTTTGCATACTTCTAAAACTAGTACATCATTGCTAACTACGAAGTTATTACTATGTTTTTCAACAGAAAATCCCGATGGATTGTGTGCCTCATCTAATGTATTACAATGGTCGCCTTGAAGTTATGAACCTATAGCCAGGTCATCCTATGGATCTCACCTATGCATATCGAATTTCTGAAACCGATGAACACATGCTAATCAAAGAGTGGAAAAAATGTTTGGACATTCGTAAGGAGGTTCTTGGAAGCAACATTAAGCGAAAGGCAAGAATTGGAGACAGGATAATCTGCATTCTCCATAATGGAGAGCGAGGGGCTATCTTGTTTTTTGCTATTTTACCTTAGAGAATATAGTAGGTCCTAAGAGAATGTAGTAGGTCCTATGAGGTACAATATGTTTATTATGTGATACAATGTGTTAGAGTTGAAGATGTGAGGAGTACTTGTGATTACGACTAGTGAACAATGATATGATGATGATGATAAGTTGTTAATGATATGATGATGATGATGATAATATTTATTATATCATTGGGTGAAAGAACCACGGACTAGTTTCAAGTGGATGTCCGTCCACTAGAAACTAGTCCACACGGTTCTTTCACCCCGTGATGTAATAACTCATTATGATGTAAAAACAATTTGTAAATTCCTGTTGTATGAAAATTTGTGTAAAGGTGTACGAAAACAACATGAAATAAAAAAGAAATAAAATACGAAATAATAGTAGCAGCGCGGGCAGAGAGAAGCGCTACTACTAATTACCAGCAGCGCTCCTCCTGAAACTCACTGCTAATAAGTCGATTTAGCCGTAGTGTGGGTGGAGGCACGCTACTGCTATTCATTAGTTGTAGCGCCTTATCAGTAGCGCACCACCCCGCACTACTGATAGGTCTAAAACCCGCGCTGCTGCTAGCCTTTTCCCTAGTAGTGCCATCTTGGTATCATCTGCCGATTTAAACTTCAAGACCGGATCAAGCTCTGTAGTTGGCTTTTTCAAAGACGTCATATCTGCCGGATCAACATTTTCCTTATAAAATTTTAACTCCTCTGTTGCACAAACCGACTCAGCATAAGCCGCATCACCTTCTTCGCATTCCAGAGCTATCTTATGACTCCCATGCACTGTAATGGTTCCCTTGTGACTCGGCATCTTGAGCTGCAGATACACATAACAAGGCCGCGCCATAAACTTAGCATAAGCCAGCTGTCCAAACAGAGCGTGATATGGGTTGTGGATCTTGACCACTTCAAAGGTCAATGTCTCTGACCTAGAGTCATGGTCATCAACAAAAGCAACTTCCAGAGCTATCTTACCAACTGGATACGCCGACTTACCAGGCACCACGCCATGGAAAACAGTGTTTGACGGCTTAAGATTTTTATCAGTCAACCCCATGCGACGGATAGTTTCATAATAAAGGATATTGATACTGATCCCTCCGTCCATGAGTACCTTGGTAAAATTATACCCTCCGATCTGAGGTGCGACCACCAAAGCCAAGTGACCCGGATTATCAACTTGGGGCGGGTGATCTTCCCGACTCCACATGATGGGCTGCTCAGACCAGGGCAAGTAACGAGGAACTGCCGGTTCAACAGCGTTCACCTCCCTCTTATGAAGCTTCTGATCCCATTTGTATAAACTTTTGGTGAAGACGTGGTACTGCCCACTATTCAACTACTTCGGGTTACTCTGATGACCAGACTGTTGCTACTGTTGACTCCCCTGATTATTCTGCTGGCCGTAACCACCCTGGTTGCCGTGATTACCTTGATTTCCTTGAAATCCAGAGTTAGAACCGCCACTGCGATAACCCGGTCCGTGAGAGCCGGATCCTGAACCACCGCCTGGCCCATGATTGTCTTGAAAAAGATTGGAATTCTTGTACTCCTACATCATGTAACAATCCTTCCAGAGGTGCCCGGATGGTCTTCCTCGCGTACCATGTCTTGGGCAGGGCTGATTTAACCTCTTTTCAAGATTGACACCGGATCCTCAAGATTGACCAGAGCCGCCATGAGTGTCCCCATGTCATTGCAGTGGCGTTTGAGCCGCCCTAGTTTCTGCTTTAGGGGCGTGAAACGACAATTGTTCTCTAACATCAACACCGCTGAGTCTGCATTGATACGATCCGACGAGTGCAGGATTGTTGAGACCCGGCGCACCCAATGGGTTGTCGACTCACCTTCTTCTTGGACACAGGAGGCTAAATCCACAATTGACATAGGCTCCTTACATGTATCCTTGAAGTTCTGGATGAACCGGGCCTTTAACTCGGCCCATGACCCGATGGAATTGGCAGGGATCCCGTTCAACCAAGTGCGGGCCGTTCCCTCCAACATCAGGGGAAATATTTAGCACATGCAACCTTGCTGACATCTAGCAATTCCATGGCCATCTCATCACTCTCAATCCATGCCTCGGGAGTTAAATCAGCTATATAGTTAGGCACCTTGCGAGGACCCTTGAAATCCTTGGGCAGACGCTCATTACGTAGATCCGGTACTAAGCATGGCACGCCCAAATTTCTAAAGGTCACACCTGGCTCCACAGAAGTGGTTGGACGAACCGGAGTAGGTTGATGGGCCGCATACTGTGTCGCCAGCTCAGCCTCTCGGCGTGCTCTTCTTTGATCCACTACATTTTGTGCATCAGCACCTTCGCCCGCCGGGTTATGTCCATGAGGCGGGTTATGGTTCCGTCCACTGCTTGAGACAGCCGGCTCATCAATATGTCTGCTGTAACTCTGACTCGAGTGAGGGGTGGAGTGAATCCTGTCACTACTGTAAGAATAAGCCTGCTGCTGAGTCAGTGCTGTTTGAAGAAGCTCTCTAGCCCTCTGTGTTTCAACCGCCGTCGGCGACTCGCCATCAACCGGGAGAGCCGCCAATAGTGACGCCATAGCGATCATGTTATCCAAAGGGTTAGAATAATGACCCGGTGGCGTCGGCACGTGCTGCGGCGGGTTATTGTTCTAAATAGGTGGGTCCATCGTGCGTGGCTGAACCGGCAAACCCGTTCCAGGTGCTTCGACTCGATTTACCACTACCGAGTTACTGGTTCCTGCTCCTGGCATGTTAAAGAGATTTCTTGCCTCATAAACCGACGACAGCCGAGTTTGATGTCTCCTCCTCATGACTTTGTTTGAAGCGTTCTGATCTAGCATGAGCTGGTAAGACTGTGACTGAATTCGTTGTGCCTGAGCATCCAAAGCAGCCCGCTCCTTGGCCATCCTAGCGTTTTCTACGTTTGGCTCCTCCTTGGCATGTGCTATCTCATCACGCAACTTCACAACCTCCACATTATGCTGATCTTGCTCCACCGGGTTAACCACCGCTGTTAACAGCGCTATCATCTTATCTAGTAAATCGGTTAAGACCTGAGCCGGCGGGCGCTCAGGGCCTCCTGCCCCGACAGCCGCTGCCGTTGCTGACTCAAAAATCAGATCCACTACACTCGATGAGTGTTGTACGGGCTGTGTGCCAGCCATGAAGATTGCAACCCAGTTCAGTGGCTCGCAGGGGTCCGGAATACTATTGCCATCGGAACAGTCCCCAAGCCGGCCGTATTGGCAGTTGATACAATGACTCGGTCTCACCGGTGGATGACTCGCCATCAGAGTAAATGACGGTCTCACCACCAGATGCCGATCTATCGTCAGATTCCGCTCCATGGATGAATCCCATGAAGGCATGATTCATGGCGGGCCGAACCCGGGCTGGTCTCGCACACTGAGCCGTCTCGATGATGTTAGTGCAGATGTCCGGCTCATGGCCCGGTTCACCGATCTTGCCTATGAAGACGTGAATTCCGCCGAATGGGACCCGGTACCCGTACACAATTGAGCCGGCCTCGGGGCCCTAGCCTGCGTCGTCGATGTAGAGCTTGTCGCGGCGACTCTTGGTCATCCGGCCCATGGTGTATCCCTTCATCCCTTCGAAGTTGCCCTCTAAGAACTTGAAACCATCGTGTGATAGGCCCGCGGTGGGCTCCAACTGTCATGGAATTGTCACGGCAGATGTTCTAGTGTGAGGACTTATTCGTGGAGCCATCACGATGAGGTTAGCTTAAAGGGGTTAATCAGGACAAAGGACACAAGGATTTTATACTGGTTCGGCCCCTTATGGTGAAGGTAAAAGCCTAATCCAGTTAGAGGTGGTATTGCTAGGGTTTCAATGAGCAGGGTGTGAATACGCTTGACCCGGCTCTCGATCTGTTGTTTCTTGTCGTCAAACCGCCGCCGGGTCGTCCCTTTATATACACACGTTGACGCCCGACGGTTCATAGATTCCCGGCAGGCTCATAAACAAGTCCGGCTCGTATCTACTCTTTCCTATCTTACAATACAAGTCATACTCATATGGCGGTTTACATTTATGGGCCGTAATCCGCCTTCGGGCTTTAGGCCTTCTTACTAAGTCTCACTCGTAAGTCGCCATCCTCTTATGTCTTCATGGGCTTCAATATTGGTAGTCATCACGAGCATAACCCGGCACCTCCTGGGCGGTTTATACTCAATAGTTATATCCCCAACAGCGCATGTCGGTGTCAAAACCGGCGGATCTCGGGTAGGGGGTCCCGAACTGTGCGTCTAAGGCGGATGGTAACAGGAGGCAGGGGACACGATGTTTACCCAGGTTCGGGCCCTCTTGATGGAGGTAATACCCTACATCCTGCTTGATTGTTCATGACGATATGAGTATTACAAGAGTTGATCTACCACGAGATCAGAGAGGCTAAATCCTAGAAGCTAGCCTATGGTATGATTGTATCTTGTCCTACGGACCTAAACCCTCCGGTTTATATAGACACCGGAGGGGGCTAGGGTTACACAAGGTCGGTTAGAAAGGAGGAGATGTACATATCCGTATTGCCTAGCTTGCCTTCCACGCCAAGTAGAATCCCATCCAGACATGGGACGAAGTCTTCAATCTTGTATCTTCATAGTCCAACAGTCCGGCTGTCCGGAGACCCCCTAATCCAGGACTCCCTCAGTAGCCCCTGAACCAGGCTTCAATGACGATGAGTCCGGCGCGCAGTGTTGTCTTTGGCATTGCAAGGAGGGTTCCTCCTCCAAATACACCATGGAAGAGTTTGAATACAAGGATAGTGTCTGACCCTATAAAATAAGTTCCACATACCGCCATAGAGAGAATAATATTTCCACAAATCTAATCTGCTAACACGTTTTGACAGCATGACATCACGCCACGGCCCGGTCATTATTACAACCATTTTTCTTAACCAGCTCCGCACATAATGCGAGGCGGTTTCCTTGACATGTCTTGTCAAAGCGGAGATCGTGTTCCCCTTATCACGGGATTCTCATCAATAAAAACGTGGGTAACCCAACCATGCCTGTTGGTATGACTCCTAGATCTTAGGTAAGTCCCAAATGGCCAGGAGGAGGACACCTGATATTCACCCTCTTTATAAAGGGGACAAGGATTTTTCCTTTTTCTCTCCCGCGCTCAATCGAATCCTTCCCCCGGCTCGAGTTCTAACACCCAAAGCTCAAGTCAGGTGCTTCGGACCTTCAACTATGTCCGGATCCAACCTTCAAGGTCAGTAGATGCCTTCCTCCATCACAGAGGAGGACATCAAGAAGTTGAGAGAAGCCAGATATCTGACCGCCGAAATTTCGCATAGGCTGCCCGCCCAAGGGCAGGTCGTCCCTACTCCCGAACCCAACGAGAGCGATGTGTTCATCTCCCACTTTCTCCGAGGACTAGGCCTCGCTCTGGATCCCTTTGGTAGGGGTCTTATGTTCTATTACGGGCTGAATTTTCATGATCTGGCCCCAGAGTCCCTTCTTCACATCTCGTCATTTATTGTCGTATGTGAGGCCCTCCTCCGCATTACCCCTCACTTTGGCCTATGGCTCAAGACCTTCAATGTGAAGCCGAAGACGGTCGAGGGGCAGTACGCAGTGTGCGGAGGTGCTTTAATAAGCAAAATTGCTGACGCTCCATGGCCGAAGGGTTCCTTTCCGGAGGTGTCTGGATTGTTGCAGCGGGAGTGGTTTTACGTCACAGCTCCCCGAAGTGCCAAGTGGGTAGCTGCCCCCACCTTTCGCTCAGGCCCCCCACCACAATTGATGTCATGGATCAGCAGGGGGCTGAGCTGGGGTCCAGCCAAGGACGTGCCAATACAGCAGAGCCGTATCTGAGATCTCTTCGAGGAAGATTTCAGTCTGGTTATGGTAATGCAAGTTATGCTGGTTCGTCGAGTCCAGCCTTGCAAACGCTGGCCCCTCCGCATGTGGGAATTCAACCCGGAAGGACCGCGTGCTATTCAACATTTCCTTGGCATGACGCACGAAGAGATGTACAAATCGTTCTTTAGACCCCAAATAGAGTGTCCGGACACCACTGAGGACGTGGGCCTGAGCTGCAACCGCCCAGCTGCCCAAGTAAGTAATCCCATGCCGAACATGTTGTCCTTTTATTTATCATGGTATCATTCTAAAGAGCCGCCTTTTGACCAGGACTAGATAACAAAGGCGATGATGATTAGATGTTCGGCCCCCTTTCCTTAGGGCTTAGACAATCCGGTATTGGACAAGATGCTCGAGCCGGTGCCTTATCCAGTGTCCTCAAAGGAAGATGATGGGGGGAATAAAGAGGGCGAGAGCGGGCCTCACTCGCTACTTATTCCAGACGGGGGAATGAGCACCTCCGCAAGGGAGGACAATCAGAAGGAAGAAGCTGACATCCTCTCTCCCCGGGGAAGGAAGAGGACTACCTCTGAAGATCCGGAAACCAAGGTTTCCAAACGGGAGAAGAAATCTTCATCAGAGGGTCCTGCCTCGGAGGGTATTCTTGCCGCACAATGTCCGCGCGGGGATCAGCCCTCTACCGAGCCGTAAGTAATCAAAAAGTACTTAATAGTGAAAACATCCTACCTTATTTCCGAAGACAATAACCGATGCTTATAAATTGTAGTCCGGATCGCAGCCCTTCTCGACAGAGCTCATCTTCGGGGCATCTTCTTCCGGAGATGATGGAGAGCGAAACGCCTCCCCCGGACACCCTGGCTCAAGAAGCGGGCGACCTTGAAGTGTCGTCGCGAAGGGTATCTCCGGATCCACTAGGGCCAGAGGATAACCCATTGGCTTCCTGGAGTCCCCAGTATCCGGCTCCTAAGGAGAGCGACAGCAAGGGTCCGTACAGTGTGCGGTCGGGCATGCTGAAGGATCTTCTGGGGCAAGATGCCGTCTCGGAATTGCATCGTACACTAATGGGTACGGTAATTGAAAGGATTTCATCCGCTAAAAGCGGTTTGCATGAAGCCTTTATGAGTCTGCTGAAAGGCTTCGAGATACGTGAAATAATATATGGTTTTAATAGTACCGCATATGTTAGATATGCCCTGTGCAGATGGTAGCCCCTGAGACTCTGGTTGTCGTCGAAAACGGCGGCAAACAAAGGATCATAGTCCTAGGTAATAACCAGACTGCACTTATGTGCAGGTGGCTGAAGCTCCGGTGGCTAGCCGGACTGACGGGTTTGCCGAGCTAAAGCGGCAACCTGATGCGGCAGATGCCGACATCGTGCTTGTCAACAAGCGGCTTGACGAGGCACAGGGTGAGTGATGTTTCTGGTGATCGTCACATAATAAGAGTAGCATGATGCCAGTATCTTTAATATGTTGTGACTGCAGATGGAGCTGCCACCATGGAGACCCTTCGGGCGGAGCTTGCCCGAGCCAAGGAGCAAGACAGGAGTAGCAATGCGGCCGCTTTAAAGGCGGCCGAAGATTGAAGGGCCGAATAGGCCGCGCATTGCGAGGGCAAGGAAAAAATAGCCAAGATGGTTGTAGAGTTAAAAGATGCCGCTGACCGTTACCAGCTTCTTGAAGAAGAAAACCGGGCGAAGGCGACGGACCTGGAGAAGGCCCGGGTGGCTTCCAAGGAAGCCCGCTCCAAAATTAGAGCGACGAAGGAGGAGCTGAATCAAGCTGCAGATATCGTGTCTGGGAAGCCCTTCTTGTTGCGGACTAAGTTCGGAGATCCAAAGTGTGCTCCTCTGGACCGGCTATGGAGTTCTGCGGACGCGTACATGGATTTGCCTGCAAGTGCTGCTGATGCGGCCGAGTACTTCAAGGAGCAAAAAGGTCCCGAAGTGGAGAAGCTGTTCTGGTCACAGTTCCATGCTCCAGTCCATCCGCTGTTGTTGAATGAGCGATTGGCCGAGTGGGCCGAGCTCCATAGGTTGTCCAGACTTGCCATGAGGTGCGTTGTGGATCACCTATGGCCGGGAGGGCCAAGGCCGAATAGCTAATTTAGCTTAGTGCAACAATTCCTTGGTGTTGTGCCACGCCTCGATGCTGTAAAGAGATCGGCGTGCATAGAGGGTGCGCGGATGGCCTTTGCCCGTGTCAAGACATACTGGGCGAAGATGGAGGCCACCACTGTTGCGACACAGGGTTCGGCCGTAGGCCGAGTGGCTGCCGAGCACTACTTTGAATAAGTTCTTGAAGGCACTCGTTCAATAGAGTCTCAGTGCTCGAAGAATGTTATGTTCAAGTGACATGTATTCCATTTGTAAAAACAATGTTTTATTGAATTATCAAGGTTGTATTTATATTTTTGCCTGAAAGTACTATGGTGCCTCCTGTGCGGCCGTTTATGTATATATATATATATATGTGTATAACCTGGAAGTTTGCAGTCGTCGGCTTCTGCCCCACACATATAATGCGGGGGTGTTTGCAAAAGATGCATATCCACACTTGATCCAACATCTTGGTCCGTTAAGGAGGTGATAGCACAGCGAACGAGGCAATCGGACTATATTGCTTTAACACTTTCACTTAGCCATAGGAGTTTGACAGTGGGACTACTATATAGCGCCTGGTACTTCTACGCTCGTCCGAATACGGGGCGCGTGCGTACATGACCGGGAAACGGCCCTTCATTAATGCGGAGGAATCCCGAAGATTCTGATGACTCATCAAGTGGTTGACCGGTCTCTTGCTATATCATGACAGTCAGTTTTTGGCTTTCTCTACTGAGCTGCTCATCCGGATGAACCAGGGCACAATCGCAGTAGTTCTCCGAGTGCTACCTTAGCCGATATAACAGAACGTAAGGTACCAAAACGTGGGAGCCGGGTAAACCCAACCTTTGACCAAAGACATGATTCGGAGCTGATGCATATAGGGCCAAACTCGCGACGCCGAACACTCCCTAAGGTGTTCGGTCTATATAACATATGCCGGGCTAAACAATGCCCTTAATAAGAAACCCCATGTGTCCAGGTACGTGCAAAATTCTGGCGTGGCCACATGCCAATAACGCCAGCATCCTTCTCGGTTTTGTGGAGTATCCAGAGGATGTGAGCAACAAGAGACAGTAAAAAAGGTTTACGCAGGGTCTTAATCTAAAAAGAATCATTTGGGCGGGTCCCTGCTGCATGTCTGCGCCTGTGTCTCCATTGTGCTGTGTCCTGGATGGGTGTAGCACGATTTTCATCTGCAAAAGGAAAGAACTTAAGTGAAAGTTGCCGTGCCAAAAAGAAGAATTGGTTATTATCAATGAACTATCAAAATTCAAGAGAAGCCAAATTGAGTTGGGCTGGCCCTGGTTATACGCGGGAAGCCCCTGGTATCGTTTATGAGGGTTTGAAGACCAATCTCATGCATATATGATGGAACGTCGGACTTGTTTGACCATGTCTGTGCTCTTGACAACCTGCCATTTTTCTGGTTGGTGAGGCCGTCTAGTGTGCGGCTGTTAGAGCCGTCGCGTCCTCTTCCGTGCATAGAAAACGTTCGGTATTTCCGCTAACTGTGATGATGCCACGTGGACCGGGCATCTTGAGCTTGAGAAAAGCATAATGCGGTATTGCGTTAAAACGAGCGAAAGCCGCCCTTCCTAGTAGTGCTTGATAATCACTTCGGAATGGAGCGATGTGAAAAGTTAATGTTTCGCTTCGGAAGTTATCGGGAGAACCGAATACCACCTCTAGTAGTAGAGAGCCCATACAGCGGGCCTCTTGGCCTGGTATTACTCCCTTGAAGGTAGTATTACTGTGGCTTATTTGTGTCGGGTCTATCCCCATTTTGCGGACTGTGTCCTAATATATCAGATTTAGATCACTGCCGCCGTCCATGAGGACCCGTGTGAACTAGTACCCATTTATTATTGGGTCTAACACCAAGTCCATCAATCCCTTGCGCCGGATATTTGTAACGTGATCCCTATGATCAAAAGTGATCGGGCGAGCCAACCAGGGGTTGAACCTAGGGGTGACGGGCTCTATGGCGTGTGTGCATCGGAGTGCATGATTGCTTCTCCTCTTTGTCACATGGATCACGTTTAGTGTTTTAACCTCTGGTGGGAACTTTTTCTGTCCGGCGTTTTGCTGGCGAGGTTCATCCTCCTCTTCGCTTGGTGTCTCTTCCCCTTTGTGTTCGGCGTTTACCTTACCGTCCTGCTTGAAGACCCAGCATTCTCGATGGGTATGATTTGCAGGTTTGTCTGGGGTGCCGTGAATTTGACAGAGTTTGTCAAGAATTTTGTTTAGGCCAGATTGTCCTTCTCTGCTGCCTTTGGAAGGCTTTTTCCGCTGGCCTGGTGTCAGCCCCTGAATCTGGTGTTTACCGCCGTGTTATCTGGGCTACCTTCTTTATTTCGACGCTTGTTTTTGTTGCGTCGTGGTTTACCATTGCCATCCCTGACTTCGGATGTGCTTGGGTCGCTGGTGCTGCTATGGGCCAACCAGCTGTCCTCACCCGCACAAAAGCGGGTCATGAGGCTTGTTAGGGCTGCCATTGTTCTCGGTTTTTCTTGACCAAGGTTTCTCACGAGCCATTCATCTCGGACGCTATGTTTAAAAGCTGCTAAGGCTTCGGCGTCCGGACAGTCGACAATTTGGTTCTTCTTGGTGAGGAAACTGTTCCAAAGCTTTCGGGCGGACTCTCTGGACTGTTGGATTATATGACTTAAATCGTATGCATCCGGAGGTCGGACATAAGTCCCTTGAAAATTGGCCCGAAAAGCGTCCTCGAGCTCCTCCCAACTTCCAATTGAGTTTTCGGGGAGGCTTTTCACCCAGTGTCGAGCTGGCCCTTTAAGCTTGAGGGGCAAGTATTTAATGGCATGGAGATCGTCTCCACGAGCCATATGAAATGTGGAGGATGAAGTCCTCTATCCAGACTCCAGGGCCTGCGGTTCCGTCGTACACCTCTATGTTCACCGGTTTGAATCCCTCTGGGAATTCGTGATCTAGCACCTCATCAGTGAAACATAAGGGGTGTGCGGCACCCCTGTATTGGGATGCGCCATGGTGTTCGGACGGTTATAGTATTCGGTGTTGGTTGTGTACTATAGCACGCTTCCTAGATCCGTAGATGGATCTAGTGGCACCGGATTTTTGGTGCAAGTTCTCACGTAAATCGTGTGTTGACTTGTGCGCGCCTTGTTAGCCGCTCTATCACGCTCACAAGGTGGTGGATCCGGCCGGTTGGCCGTATCACTTTTCGGCTGTATGGGCTCTAAGGCCTCATCGTCGAATTCCGGTAATAGCTTGCGCTTTGGATAGCTATTTTTATGGTAACTTCCCCGTACTTTGTTACTTTGTTCCACTTGCTGTTGAGCGTATCGTGTGCGACCTTGAGCCTTTGCTTCTATTTCTTCAGGCTTCTCGCTGTGGCAATAAGCCTTGTGCGGAGGTTCTCTTGCTCCAAGTGTGTTTCCGGGATGATGCATGCATCTTTGTCCGGACTGTTTTCTTCCCTAGACGGGGATTGATGAGGCTTATCTTTGGCGTCATCATGTTCGGACGTCGGATCCGTATGATGTTTGCGGTTTGCATCTTGATCGTGTTCTGCCACCGGGGTGGTGCAGTTGTCGTTTCTTCCGGAGTCGCGTGGACTATTATTTCCTCTTGCGCTGTTATCGCTGCTTTTGCTATGGCAGGACTTAGAGCGTCGCCGCTGACGTCGGCACTTGGGTTGCTTGGAGGGTGCATCCTCCACTATCTCTTTGCCATTGCCCTCTCTGGGTGCATCCACCATGTATACGTCATGTGATGAAGTAGCGGTCCAGCGCCATGTGGGCGGTGGTTCCTGTTCGTCCCTTGCATCATCGTCCATACCGTCGATGTCTTCAGAGTCGAAGTCGAGCATGTCGGTTAAGTCGTCGACAGTGGCTACTAAGTGGGTGGTGGGTGGGCAGTGAATTTCTTCGTCGTCCGCAACCCATTCTAGCCAGACATAGTTCGGCCAAGGTTCTCCTGACAGGGAGAGAGACCTTAATGAATTTAGCACATCTCCGAAAGGTCAGTGCTGAAAGATATCCGCGGAGGTGAACTCCATGATCAGCGCCACGTCGGATTTGACATGCACGGATGTAGGCGGCTCGGAGTCCGTGGCCAGAGATGAATCCAGTGGTTCGGCGACACGGCTCTCGTAAGGGGTGAAGTCAGTATCTGGCTCTATCACCACTGAGAGTGCGGCTTCTATGGCGGGGTATATCCCTCCGCTCTCGGACGGCGCGATTTGCTCTGGATTAAAGGCCGGAGTAGCTGCGGATGCAATCTCCCGAACACTATCCGACAGCAGAGTTACGTCTTGCTCGTCGTGATTGTGCGGCGCGTCTGGCATGGGCTCGAATCCGTCAAAGACCAAGTCTCCGCGGATGTCAGCCGTGTAGTTCAAGTTTCCAAATCTGACCTGAAGGCCAGGGGCATAGCTTTCGATCTGCTCCAGATGGCCAAGCGAATTGGCCCGCAGTGCGAAGCCGCCGAATACGAAGATCTATCCGGGGAGGAAAGCCTCACCCTGGACCGCATCGCTAGCGATGATCGAAGGAGCCATCAAGCCTTATGGTGACGACACAGTGGAACTCTCAATGAAAGCACCAATGTCGGTGTCAAAACCGGCGGATCTCGGGTAGGGGGTCCCGAACTGTGCGTCTAAGGGGGATGGTAACAGGAGGCAGGGGACATGATGTTTACCCAGGTTCGGGCCCTCTTGATGGAGGTAATACCCTACATCCTGCTTGATTGTTCTTGACGATATGAGTATTACAAGAGTTGATCTACCACGAGATCAGAGAGGCTAAACCCTAGAAGCTAGCCTATGGTATGATTGTATCTTGTCCTACATACCTAAACCCTCCGGTTTATATAGACACCGGAGGGGGCTAGAGTTACACAAGGTCGGTTACAAAGGAGGAGATGTACATATCCGTATTGCCTAGCTTGCCTTCCACGCCAAGTAGAGTCCCATCCGGACACGGGACGAAGTCTTCAATCTTGTATCTTCATAGTCCAACAGTCCGGCTAAAGGATATAGTCCGGCTGTCCAGAGACCCCCTAATCCAGGACTCCCTCAGCGCCCCTCCTAGGTCGGCCTCCTCTTCCCCCCTCCTTTATATACGTGGGAAGGGGGGCACCCCAAAGACACACCAAGATCTTTTAGCCGTGTGCCATGCCCCCTCCGTAGTTACACGCCTCAGTCATATCATCGTAGTGCTTAGGCGAAGCCCTGCGCCGGTAATTTCATCATCACCGTTACCACGCCGTCATGCTGACGGAACTCACCCTCGGCCTCAACTGGATCAAGAGTTCGAGGGACGTCACCAAGCTGAACGTGTGTAGATCACGGAGGTGCCGTGCATTCGGTACTTGGATCGGTTGGGTCGCGAAGACGTTCGACTACATCAACCGCGTTACTAAACGCTTCCGCTTTCGGTCTATGAGGGTACGTAGACACACTCTCCCCTCTCGTTGCTATCCATCTCCTAGATAGATCTTGCATGATTGTAGGAGTTTTTTTGAAATACTACGTTCCCCAACAGTGGCATCCGAGCCAGATCTATGCGTAGATGTTATATGCACGAGTAGAACACAAAGAGTTGTGGGCGATAATAGTCATACTGCTTGCCAGCATGTCATACTTTGATTCGGCGGTACTGTTGGATGTAGCGGCCCAGACTGACATTACATGACCGCGTTCATGACACTAGTTCTACCGCCGTGCTTCGCACACAGGTGGCTAGTGGGTGTCTGTTTCTCCAACTTTAGTTGAATCGAGTGTGGCTATGCCCGATCCTTATTGAAGGTTAAAACAACACACTTGACGAAAAATCATTGTGGTTTTGATGCGTAGGTAAGAACGGTTCTTGCTAGAAGCCCGTAGCAGCCACGTAAAACTTGCAACAACAAAGTAGAGGACGTCTAACTTGTTTTTGCAGGGCATGTTGTGATGTGATATGGTCAAGATGTGATGATATATAAATTGTTGTATGAGATGATCATGTTTTGTTAAAGTTATCGGCAACTGGCAGGAGCCTTATGGTTGTCTCTATATTGCATAAGATGCAAGCGCCATATAATTCTTTACTTATCGCTATGCGATAGCAATAGTTGCAAAAGCAATAATTGGCGAGACAACCATGTGATGACACGTTGATAAAGATCAATATGATGGTGATCATGGTGTCATGTCGGTTACGATGGACATCATGATGGTACTTTGGAGATGGAGATCAAAGGCGCAAGATGATTGATGATGAACCATAGCCTCATAATCCAAATAAGCAGGAGGCAACTCAATATCATCCTCATGTATGGTTATACCAAGAAAATTAGCTATGTGGGTTGCATAAATTCCACCAAAGAAATCTCCATTAAATCTATTAAGATGCAACCTACGTGCAACAATGGCTCCCAAATTATAAGATTTATCTCCTAACACAGCACTCCTAAGAATGCTGAGGTCAGGGACACACATGTGACATGCTTCATCTTTACCGTTAATGCATCTACCTATGAAGAGAGCAAAATAATGTATAGCAGGAAAGTGAATGCTCCCTATGGTGGCTTGTTCTATATCTCTAGATTCCCCCACAGTTATACTACCAAGAAAATCTATAAATTTAGATTTACGAGGTTCACTAGTACTACCCCATTGTGGAAGTTTGCAAGCAGTGGTAAAGTCCTCTAAGTCCATAGTGTAAGAATTTTCATAAAGATCAAACATGACAGTTTGAGAATTACGTGAAGATGAAAATTCAAACCTCCTCACAAAGGAACTAGTGAGATAGTGGTACTGACGACATTTTTCTTCCTCGAAGCTCACAAGATCAGCGTCACGCAAATATGCCTTAAATTCTTCCTTAATTCCCGCTTGATCCATGAAGTCCTCCGAAGGCCATTCACAAGACCACACTGGAGCATCCCTCGGTGGCTCATCATTAGCATCACACATTGCAAGCCTGGGTCCTTGCTTCCTTGAAGGACCACCTTGGTACATTTTCCTAAACATATTTCTTCCTCTGAAAAATTTCTGAAATTTTTAGTAACTTCAATTAAAAGTAAACCAAACTCAACAAAATTAACTACTCCTACAAGTTCCTATAGCCTATATCATGCATCAAAACTACTTGGAACCATATAAATTTGACATGCAAGCTCAAGAACAGGGTCACCTAGGCAGCACAAATTTGCAATGAATAAAGCACTAGAACAAAAACTAATTGGACCAATGGAGGAGTCACATCCCAAGGAACAATCGCCCCAAGCAGTTTTGTGAGAGGTGCTTTGAGCAAGGAGATCGAAAATGGCAGCAAAATGAGCTTGGACTCGGGTTTGAACTGGATAATGGTGTTTGAGGGAGGAAGAAGGAGTGTGTGGGTCCAGGAATAAGTGGAGGAGGGCCACCGTGGGCCTACGAGGCAGGGGGCGCACCCTCCACCCTCGTGGCCATGTGGATGCCCCCCTGCTGTGTTCTCAGTGCCAAATATTCTCAAATATTTCAGAAAAAATCATATTTAAATTTCAGGGCATTTGGAGAACTTTTATTTTTGGGGTATTTTTATATTGCACGGATAATTTAGATAACAGATAGAAAATACTATTTTTTATTTTATTTAATATGAATAACAGAAAGTAAAAGGAGGGTACAGGGGGTTGTGCTTTCTAACTTCATCTGTCTCATGATCATCAAAAGGAATCCATTAAGAAGGTTGATCAAGTCTTGTTAACAAACTCATTCCGAATAACATGGAACCGGAGAATTTTCGAATAACACTAGGTTACCTTAACGGGGATATGCATATCCCCAACAATAAGAATATCATATTTCTTCTTGACAGTAGGAAGAGGAAATTCAAAACCTCCAAAAATAATCGATGGAATTTTTCCAATAGAATTAATACTGTGGACTTGAGGTTGTTCCTCGGAAAGTGTACCGTATGCTCATTACCATTAACATGAAAAGTGACATTGCCTTTGTTTCAATCAATAACAGCCCCTGCAGTATTCAAAAATGGTCTTCCAATAATAATAGACATAGTATCGTCCTCGGGAATATCAAGAATAACAAAGTCTGTTAAAATAGTAACGTTTGCAACCACAACAGGCACATCCTCACAAATACCGACAGGTATAGCAGTTGATTTATCAGCCATTTGCAAAGATATTTCAGTAGGTGTCAACTTATTCAAATCAAGTCTGCGATATAAAGAGAGAGGCATAACACTAACACCGGCTCCAAGATCACATAAAGCAGTTTTAACATAGTTTCTTTTAATGGAGCATGGTATAGTGTGTACTCCTGGATCTGCAAGTTTCTTTGGTATTCCATCTTTAAAAGTATAATTAGCAAGCATGGTGGAAATTTCAGCTTCCGGTATCTTTCTTTTATTAGTAACAATTTCTTTCATGTACTTGGCATAAGGATTCATTTTAAGCATATCAGTTAATCACATACGCAAAAAGATAGGTCTAATCATTTCAGCAAAGCGCTCAAAATCCTCATCACCCTTTTTCTTGGATGGTTTGGGAGGAAAAGGCATGGGTTTTTTAACCCATGGTTCTCTTTCTTTACCATGTTTCCTAGCAACAAAGTCTCTCTTATCATAACATTGATTCTTTGATTGTGGGTTATCAAGATGAACTGCAGGTTCAATTTCTATATCATTATCATTGCTAGGTTGAGCATCAACATGAACATTATCATTAACATTATCACTAGTTTCAGGTTCATTACCAGATTGCGTTTCAGCATCAGAAATATAAATATCATTTGGATTCTCAAGTGTATCAATAACAGGTTCACTAGAAGCATGCAAAGTCCTATCATTTTTCTTTTTCTTCCTTTTAGAAGGACTAGGTGCATCTATATTATTTCCATTGTTGAGGAAATCGTTAACTGGTAGCTGCTTAGTCGGCTGGTGAGTAGGGGATTAATAGGCTAATCGGCAAGTTAATCGGCCATTTAATCAATTAATCGGACGATTTATCGGGTAATCGGCTACTCGGGGACCCTATGAGTAGGGATTAATCGGCAAGTTAACTAGTTAATCGGATGAATTCTTGAACAGGGATTATTTCTCTGAGAATCTTGCTCAATTCTCTTAGGGTGGCCTTCAGGATACAAAGGTTCCTGAGTCATTTTACCACTTCTAGTAGCCACTCCAACAACATAGTCATTATTCTTACTATTCAATTCATTGAGCAAATCATTTTGAGCTTTAAGTACTTGTTCTACTTGAGTGGTAACCATAGAAGCAT
Organism: Triticum urartu; assembly: GCF_003073215.2. Lineage (NCBI taxonomy): Eukaryota > Viridiplantae > Streptophyta > Magnoliopsida > Poales > Poaceae > Triticum > Triticum urartu. The sequence continues at coordinate 79,140,950 of NC_053027.1, read as the reverse complement.
GTTGTCGGAGTAATGGGCCCCGGGTAGGCCAACCGAGCCCCAGAACCTTTCAAGACATCGGGGCTGGCTGCGCCCCTCAAGACCCCAGGACGATGAGCCGCCTTCGAGAAGTCGACGGCAAGATGGCCGACTGACCATTCACGGCCGAGTCCCAGGGACGACTTCAGGGAAAACCGACTCCTGACTGGCGACTTCCAGAGAAGCCGGCTTTGGGGAGTCGGCCTGCGACTCCAACAAACCCCATGACCTCATCAAGTGGGACGAGGCAGGGGAGTGGCTACAGTGAAGCCCACTCCCGCACCTTACCAAGGGCAGGCATGGCCACAACACGCCGTACCCCAGAAGATCTCCGTGCGGCGTGGCGCTGTTGCCATGCCGGCCCTAACATTAGCACCGCAGGACCGAACCCTGCACCCACGATGGCTTGTCTGTACGACCCAGAGGCAGCGGGTCCCACCAATTAGTGAGACCCTAGGAGACGGCAAGAGGACCACCAGTCGGACCCGTCGGGAGCCGGCCCCGGGGAGTCGGCCGAGCCCTCCCCCGGGGCCCACGCGCCATTAATCAAGATGTGATGGAGAGTGGCAATAGTGATCGCCCGCCAGGCGGCGGTGCTGTTGCCACGACCCCATGATCAAGCTCGTGTCATCAGAAGCACGGCTACAGTAATCAGCAGCCGGCAAGACCCGCCCGCGGCGGATGCAGCCTGTCGGCTCCGTACCAGGCCAGTCGGCTGGGCCCACCAGTCGGCGGGCCCCAACAGTTGGCGGGGAAGACGGAGGCCAGAGGCGCTGACAGCTGGGCCCGCGTCCAGCCGGATTACCATTGTACCCCTGGGGGGTAGGCCTATATAAACCCCACCAGGGCACCCATGCAAAGGGTTGGAATACATTAGTTCTAGACCAGATCATATAGGAGGGAGAGAGCTAGCCTTTCCCTCTCCTACCTCCAGGAAACAGCTCAAGGAGAAATCGTGTAAGCACTTTGCCATAGTGATCATGCGGAGACCCCGCAGAGCAGCAGTAGGGGTATTATCTCCCCGGAGAGCCCTGAAGCTGGGTAAGATTCGCTGGCGTGCATGTCTTTGCCTCATCCCGTTTCCAGGCACCGGCGACGTTCTACTCGCCCCCACCATGATAAGCCATCCTTTGGCATATGTCGCACCTAACCCCTGACATTTGGCGCCCACCGTGGGGCCTGGTGCACCGCCGTCCGAAGACCTATTCTGGACGGGAACCCTTTTCCTCCCTGGCGAGCGCAGCCAGCCAGGCATGCCAGACGGAGTTTACGCCGACGCGCTGCGCGGCGTTGAGATCGCCTGCGCAGCTAGCTGCCTGGCCGAACTTGTCGGTGAGGTTCGCCTCTCCGATGAACCTGCATCCAACGCAAGCACGGGTGGCTCCGAGAGCCTCCTCGCGAGCCTCCTCGATCAACTCCACGTTTCCGGCGAGCCTGCCGTAGACTTGGAGTCTGTAGGATCCACCGACCCGATGCTGGTCGACTCCGACACCGCGTCGCTCGACGCGTTCCCCACTAATGTGGTGGTCTACGATGAACCTCTCCCTCGCACGGAGAGCGACGGAAGCACCGTCACCGAGGTGCTCGTCATGAGTCATGATGAGCTCCCGGGTGGAGGAGCGCATGACTCACTCGGCGCGGCGCTACAAGACCTAACTGCGCCCATTCCGGAACACGCTGACGCAGAGACGTTGGAGGCGCGCCGCCTTCAGCTCATTGAAGGCGCGAAGAAGCTGTCCAGCATGAGACGCTTGTCAGAAGCCTACCAGCAGGAGATGGATCGCGCCGTCGGCGGGTCACCGGCCCCGGCGGGGCCCAGACACCTTGGCGCGGTCCAGCAACGCGGCGTAGCCATCGCCAACCTGTTTGGGGCAAGCCGCCCTGTGTACGCTACACCAGCGGAGAACATCCGAGCCGCCCAGGCAGCGGCGGACGAGCTGGACAATTTCGAGGGCGAAGAACGCCGCCTGATGATGGAGCGAGTCCAGCGGCTCCTCGACGCGGCTGCCGCACAGAACGAGGCCGGCTGCCGCACGGAGGCGCCGTAGCAGCAAAACAATGACCTTCGCCGAGATCAGGGCGTGACGTCTCGGACGCCGACTGGCGGCACCCGAGGAAGAAGAGACAAGGATCCGGCTGTCAGCCACAGTCGGACTCGCATTACCATAGAGCGCGACCGAGATGGCCGCCCGAGAGCAGTGGAACGACGGGACGACTGTCCGCCTCCCCCTCCTCGAAGGGAGAGGTGAGTCTCCCCGCCGCCTGTTGATCATCCGACTCTCGGCGACCGCCTTGGCCTGCGAGAGGGAGTTGGAGAGAATGACGCCTGCCACCGGATCGACCGGCTTCACCGATCCCTGGCGCTGGAAGAAGAAGACGAGTTTGGTCCGCCTTGTTTTGGGCCCCGCATTCGAGACGAGCCCTTTCCCAGAGGGTTCACGCTCCCAAGAGACACGCCCAAGTATACCGGCTCCGTGAAGCCGGAAGACTGGCTAGTCGACTACTCCACGGCTGTCAGCATAGCAAACAGCAGCAAGCGTGTCGCCGTAAAGTACGTTCCGCTCATGCTCCAGGGCACGGCCGGGACATGGCTGAACAGCCTGAAGCCCCACAGCATCAACAGCTGTGTCGACTTCACCGAAGCATTCATCCGCAACTTCACCAGCACGTACAAGCGTCCTCCCAAGCCTCGTTAGCTCTCCTTGTGCGTGCAAGGCCCCGACGAGTTGACTTGCGATTACCTCACGCGTTGGGCCAAGCTTCGGAACTCCTGCGAGGGCGTGCACGAGGTGCAGGCCATCGAGTACTTCACAGCCGGGTGCAGAGAAGGCACCCTCCTCAAGCATAAGCTCCTCTGCGACGAGCCAGAAACCCTCGACGAGCTGCTGATCTTAGCGGACAAATACACCACGGCCGACTCCTCCATGAAGGCGGAGATTCAAATCAGCACAACTGGCAAAGTGGCCCCTCAAGCTCCAAGAACTCCGGCGGGAGACGCCAACCGGCGACAACAGCAGGGCGACCACAAGCGCAAGGCCCCGCAGCCGGCTTCCAGCAGCCTGCAGGTCATGACCGTTGAAGCCCAGCAGCCGGATGGGCAGCCTCCACCCAAGTGACAGAAGGGCGGCAAGCCAAACTGGTTGCCGGCCTTCTCCTACGAGCAGACTCTGGATGGACCTTGCAAGTTCCATAGCGGCGCAAAGCCGTCGAATCACACCACCCGGAAGTGCCACTGGCTCACCAGGATCACCAAGGGAGACGGCCTCCTGCCTCCCCCGCCTGCTGGGCAGCCGCCTCCGCCTCTGCCCCAGCAGCCACCTGTCAGGCCAGTCGGCACAGTACAAGATGAATACCCTGAAGAACACAGAGCCTACATGGTGTTTACCAGTATGGCTGTGATCGACGCAGCAGGCGGCTGCAGCGACAAGAGGTGAATGCGGTAGCATCAGAGACACCAGAGTTCATGCACTGGTCCGAGAAGCTCATCAGCTGGAGCAGGGCTGACCACCCAGAGGTGATGCCAAGTCCGGGCTCCTATGCCTTGGTCTTGGACACCACCTTTGCTACGGACAGACGAGCCGCGCGTTTCTCGCGGGTTCTGATAGACGGAGGCAGCAGCATCAATATCCTGTACAAGGACACCATGGAGAAGTTAGGAATCAAGCAAAGACAGCTTCAGAACAGCCGGACTGTGTTCCACGGCATTGTTCCTGGGCTTTCCTGCTCACCAATCGGCAAGATCCTGATGGACGTCCTCTTTGGAGACAAAGATCACTTCTGCCAAGAGTCTGTTTGGTTTGAGGTGGTAGACCTCGAGAGCCCATACCATGCGCTAGTCGGCCGACCCGCCTTGCCCAAGTTCATGGCGGTCCCCCACTACGCCTACCTCAAGATGAAGATGCCCGGTTCCAGGGGAATTCTGACTGTGGCCGGCGACTACCGGAAGTCGTCTGCCTGCGCGGCTGAGAGCAGTCGGCTGGCCGAGTCCCTGGTGATTGCGGCCGAGAAGCGGCTCCTTGAGCGATTTGTGGCGATGGCCTGCAAGCAGCCAGAGGTATCGCCCAACCCGATGGAGTCGGAGGCTGAAGGTTCGTTCAAACCGGCCAAAGAGACAAAGAAGATACCCTTGGATCCGGAGCACCCAGAGAGGTACGCTGTCGTAGGTACAAACCTTGACAGCAAATAGGAAGGCGAGCTCGTCGATTTCCTCCGTGAGAATCGGGACATCTTCGCATGGTCCCCCAAAGACATGCCAGGTGTACCGACGGAATTCGCCGAGCACAAGTTACATGTCCGATCTGATGCAAAGCCGGTCAGGCAGCCCCTGCGCCGCCTATCAGAAGAAAAGAGAAAAGTTGTCGGAGAAGAGATAGCCCGACTCCTAGCAGCCGGCTTCATTATGGATGTGTTCTTTCCAGAATGGCTAGCAAATCCGGTCCTGGTATTGAAGAAAAACAAGCCGTGGCGAATGTGTATTGACTACACGAGCCTCAACAAGGCCTGCCCCAAGGACCCATTTGCTCTACCAAGAATCAATCAGGTGATAGACTCCACAGTCGGATGCGAGCTGTTGAGTTTTTTGGATGCATACTCAGGATATCACCAGATCAAGCTGAACCCAGCTGATAGACTGAAGACCGCCTTCATCACGCCGTGTGGAGCCTTCTGCTACCTCACCATGATGTTCGGCTCAAGGAATGTCGGCACCACCTTTCAGCGTTGCATGCAGAAGTGCCTCCTCAAGCAGCTCGGCAGGAACGCCCACGTCTACGTGGATGACGTGGTGGTGAAGACGGAAAAGCGTGGAACACTGCTGGAAGACCTCAAGGAGACCTTTGAGAACCTGTGCCGATTCCAGATCAAGCTCAATCCCGAGAAGTGTGTCTTCGGAGTACCAGCCGGCCAGCTCCTTGGCTTCCTGGTCTCTGAATGCGGCATATACTGCAACCCAGCCGACTGTTGGATGTGCAAAAGTTCACCGGCTGCTTGGCGTCAATCAGCCGATTCATCAGTCGGCTGGGCGAGAAAGCTCTCCCCTTATACCAACTCATGAAGAAGACCACTTTTTCGAATGGAACCATAAGGCAGACGAAGCTTTTCTCCAGTTAAAGAAGATGCTGACTACTCCACCCGTCCTGGCGGCTCCGACTCCCAAGGAACCTATGCTCCTGTACATCGCCGCCACCAGTCGGGTAGTCAGCACGGTCATTGTAGTGGAACGCAAGGAGGAAGGCAAGGCACTACCTATCCAGAGACCGGTATATTACCTGAGCGAGGTACTGTCGACCTCCAAGCAGAACTACCCCCACTACCAGAAGATGTGCTATGGCATACACTTTACTGCCAAGAAATTGAAGCCTTACTTTCAAGAGCATCCAATCACGGTGGTCTGCACGGCCCCGCTTGCCGAGATCATTGGTAGCCAAGATGCTTCTGGCCGAGTGGCCAAGTGGGCCATAGAGCTGGCTCCCTACACCATCCACTACCAGCCCCGCACCGCTATCAAGTCACAAGCACTGGCCGACTTCCTCGTCGACTGGGCCGAGACCCAGTACCTACCTCCAGTGCCTGACTCCACCCATTGGCGGATGCATTTTGACGGCTCCAAGATGCGCACCGGCTTGGGAGCCCGCGTCGTCCTCACCTCTCCTAAAGGCGACAAGCTCAAATATGCACTGCAAATCCATTTGGCCGCCTCCAACAACATCGCCGAGTACGAGGCGCTCATTCACGGGCTCCGGCTTGCCAAAGAACTTGGCATCCGCCGGATCTTGTGTTATCGCGACTCGGACTTAGTGGTCCAGCAGTCATCTGGCGACTGGGACGCGAAAGATGCAAACATGGCGAGTTACCGTTTCCTCGTGCAGCAACTCAGCGGGTATTTCAAAGGGTGCGAGTTCCTCCATGTGCCAAGAAACGACAACGACCAAGAAGACGCCTTGGCACGAATCAGCTATACCCGCCAAGCAATACCATCCGGTGTCGCCCTTCAACGCCTCCTCAAGCCGTCTGTCAAGCCTTCACCAGAATCAGACTCCATCTTTGTGCCGGCTCCTCCCGGAGACGTCGAATCCGACTCCAGAGCCCCGGCAGACGGTACGGGGATTTTGGCAGATGGCTCCAAAGCCGCCACAGTCGAACCCGGCCCGGGGACTACGGCGGCGGACTCGAAGACTCCAGACCTCGACCCAAGGGCCGTGCCAGTCGGCCTGGGGACTTCATTAACCCAGCAAGCGGTTGTTGACTCCAACCCGCCGCCTGCCAGCCCAACCTCCCTCGTCCAAGTCGCAGTTCTAGCAGTCGAAGAAATAGCAGCACCCTCATGGGCCCAGCCCATCCTCAAATTCCTGGTGAGCAAAGAGCTACCGACTGATGAGACCTTAGCCCGGAAAATACAACGCCGAGCGGCAGCCTACACCATAATCAACAGAGAGCTGGTCGGGCGCAGCGTCACTGGTGTCTACCAGCGCTGCGTAGAGCCAGAGCAAGGCCAAGCAATTCTCAAAGACATCCATCAAGGCGAGTGCGGCCACCATGCAGCTTCAAGAGCACTCGTCGCCAAAGCCTTTCAACACGGTTTCTTCTGGCCGACTGCCTTAGAAGAGGCCAAGGAGTTGGTCCAAAAATGCAATGGGTGCCAGAAGTTCAGCTCCAAGCCGCACCAGCCGGCTTCTGCACTCAAGACCATCCCCATTGCCTGGCCTTTCGCAGTTTGGGGTATAGACATGGTGGGACCATTCAAGACAGCACGAGGTGGCTTAACTCACTTGTCGCAGTGGACAAGTTCACCAAGTGGATAGAAGGGAAGCCAATCAAGAAGCTGAACAGTCCGACTGCCGTGACTTTCATCTCCGATATCACAATTCGGTACGGCATACCACACAGCATCACCACTGACAACGGCACAAATTTTGCCAAAGGCGCCTTGGCCCGTTTGTGCGCAACACATGGCATCCGACTGGACCTAGCGTCCGTCGCCCATCCACAGTCAAATGGCCAGGTGGAGCGAGCAAACGGCCTCATCCTGTCCGGCATCAAACCCTGGTTGATCGAGCCTCTGGAGCGCTCGGCTGGCTGCTGGCTCGGCGAGCTACCAACCGTCCTCTGGAGTCTGCGCACGACTCCAAACAAGTCAACCGGCTTCACGCCTTTCTTCCTCGTCTACGGTGCCGAAGCCAACATCCCAACGGACATAGAGTTCGACTCCCCACGAGTCACCATGTACACCAAGGAGGAAGCAGAAGAAGCACGACAAGACGGCGTCGATCTGCTGGAAGAGGGCCAGCTGCTGGCACTCAGCCGGTCCAGCATTTACCAGCAGAGCCTGTGCCGATACCACAACAGGAAGGTCAAGCCAAGATCTTTCCAAGAAGGCGACCTTGTGCTTCGGCTGATCCACCGAACAGCCGGCCAGCACAAGTTGTCGGCGCCTTGGGAAGACCCTTTCATCATCAGCAAGGTGCTCGGCAATGACTCCTACTACCTGATCGACGCTCAGAAGCCCCGAGCACGCAAGAGGGACGACTCCGGCAAGGAGACAGAGCGGCAATGGAATGCAAATCTCCTCCGAAGATTTTACAGTTGATGCAGTATGTACCACGCTACCTTTTGTATTAAAGTACCAAGACTTCGGGCCCCCCGAGACAAGCTCGGGGACTGCCCTCTTTTGTCTGTATGATAAAAATCATGCCTACAAGTATGTTACTCTTTGTTATGCTGCTTGGCACCGGGCTCGACATGTCGGCCCGGGGACTTGCCGCCTTGCACTGTGAAATGCTTCCTGCAGCCGGACAAGTAGTGTGTAACACCTAAACCGTCTCCTGTCAGAAGCCGCAGCTCGCAGAGCGACTGTACGGTGGGCAGAGGTAAGGTAGAATGGGCGTTCGCATGAAAAATGGCTAAGGACTCAAAGCATAAAACATAGCTCAAGACGGCTTCCAGCCTTTTTTCGCAAACCGACTCTCGAATAGTCGGATTGCCGCCTTCTATTCAACTTGCTCAAAAACTCTTAAAAACGGCTAATTACTTGCCTTCCCAAAGTAGCCAAGCATTTGATCCAGCGACAGTCCGCAGAGCGGCTGTCCGATTGGCAAGGAAGGCAACTAAGAGAAAGCGGCAAAGGAAAAAAGCCAAAAGAGCAATGAGCAAGAAAAGATAGAACTCAGATAAATATATTTACATAATGTAGGCCCTTGGCCGAATCTTCGAGCAGAAGTTCAAAATACACCCCGCGGGTGGAATTGTGCGAATTAACAAGTTCTTCAAAGACTACTGAAGCAGATAAAATAAAGATAAAGTGGCAGCTTAGGAAGCAGCAGACGGATTCGGAGGGTCGGAGGAGGCGGCAGCGTCAGGCGTCGGGGTGGCCGGCTGGGTAGTCTCGGCTTGATCGCCTCCGGCGGCAGTCGGCTCGATGGCACGCGGCTCGTTGCTGGAGGCGCGGTCGAGCTGAGGCTGGCCGTTTGCTCCGTCTTCTGGTGCCTCCGTCTCGCCTCCGTCCTCCGCCTCGCCTTCCTCCTCGACGCTGGAGCCAATCACCTCCGCCGAGTCCTCGCCGTAGTCTGGGTTCATCCCAAACCACTCCGGCGGTACCTCCTCGCCGTCTTCAGACCGCTCGGGGACGAAGATGCTGGTGTCGGTGTACTCGGCGATCGCTGCAGCACGCTTGACGAGGGCGTCTTTTGCAGCTGCCAGCTCCGGCTGGGCCTCCGAACAAAGTGTGGCCAGCCGTTCTAGATCCAGCCCCGGATACCATGCCTTGACGAACTCCAAGGCTCGGCGCGCTCCAGCTCGGGCCAAAGAACCCTTCCAGGCCTCAAGACGACCAGCCACGACCTCTAGCCAGTCGGCCGTCAGGTTGGGGGTGCGCGGAGCCTGCATGTCCGGCCACAGGGCGGCAATCGCCTGGGCACCGACACGCTGAAGCCGGCGCAGCATCCGGTGAGTCGGCCGAAGGCAAGCCTCGATGCTCAGGATGTGCTCGTCAAGGGTTCGGGGGGCGTTGGCGGCGATCTCTGTGCCCTCCGCACTCCGACCTTCACGGTCAGCCTCGATGGCTTGGATGGCGGCCTGCGAGTGCCCCGGAAAGAAGTCTGCGAAGACGGAAGAAACGAAGAAGCAAGTCAAAAACCAGGAGTCAGCACGACTTATAATCGGTAGCTCGAAGAAAGAAAGTAAAGAAACTCACCATCAATGATGTCTTCAATCTCATGGAAGTCGGAGGCCAACATCGCCTCCTTGTCAGACCAGGAGGAGCGCTCGCTCGCGAACTCGGCCAGGAGGGCGGTTTCCGTCTCTTCCGCCTCCCTCTGCGTCTTCGCAAGCAGCTCCCTCTGCTCTGCCAATTGAGTGGCCAGCAGATCACGCTCTGTGGCGAGCTTGCTGCACTCCTCCCCTTTGGCGCGCAATGCGGAGTTGGCTTCACTCAGCTGCTGTTGAAGAGCAGCGTTGGCTCTTGAAAAGAAGGAAGAAAGAAGGCGTTAAGTCATCAATAAAGAAGGTCGCCGGGGAGATCCGGCCCGACTGCTCAGCAGTCGGCCCGAATCTCGGGGACTACAGCCCGCGGGTGCGCGAGCGCACCCCCGCAAAGAAGAAAAAGGACTTACTCCAACTCTCCGACAAATCGGCGGTCCGCTTGCCCAGCTCTTCAACGTTACTGTTGAAGGTAGTGACGCGGAGGTTGTGGTAATCCTGCATCAAGCGTTTCAGACAAAAAGTTAATACCCAGAGTTCATCAATTGGAGTTCAGGGCCGCCTGCTCAGCAGCTAGCCTGAATCTCGGGGACTACACCCAGTGGGTGCGCTGGTGCGCCCCCATAGAGAGGAACAAGAAAACAAAGACCAAAGGAAAAAACATACCCGGACGGCTGCTCGCGATGCCAGGTATGCCTTGGTGCAATTCTGGAGAGCGTTGCCCTCAGCATGAAGCTTCGCCTGGACGTCCAGGAGCGCCTGGTTCAGTGGCCCTGTGCCGCCTCCTCGCACTCATCCAATGGGCACGGCGCTCGTCGCTTCGGCGTCTGGGATCGCCGAGCTGGTGGTGCCGGCCTCCAGGGGGCAGGGTGCCGAAGTCGCCTTCTCCAGACGGCGGCGCGTTGGTGAGCCGACTTGGAGGAGTAGCCTCGCCACGGCCTCGTCTTCGGTCAGCGGCACTAGAGGGTCCGCTGGCTGCTTGCCTTGCGCGCTCCCAGACGGCGGCGGAGGCGGCGGCCGAACGATCACGTCCAGCGTAGAGGGGTCGCCTCCCTCCCTCTCCATGATGGGGCTCTCGCCGCCGGCTTCCCCAGTCTTCCCCGGGAACTCCGGAGGCGGCGGCACAGAGTTTAGCGGGGTGACGAATACCGCCGATTGGCGGCGTGCAGCCTCCTCAGCCTGCCGCTTCGTCGCGGTGGCGGCTTCGGCCTCCGCCAGTTTTTTCTTGGCGGAGGCCTCCGCCCTATCGGCCTCCGCCTTCTCCAGGTGAGCGGCCTCTTCTTCATTGCGCTTCTCCTGCGCATTCCGCTCTGTCGCCTCCCGGAGGTCAGTAGTGGGGTCAATCCGCCGAGTGGTCGCGGACGTCGCCGCTGACCCCATGACGGAGGCGGCGGTGACCCTCTCAAGAGTGAGGGGAGCCCTGAAGCAAGGGAAGCAAGCAAAAGACTCAGACAAAGCCACAAAGAAAGAATAAAGCATTGAGATAGAATACTCACGCGGAGACCAATGGCGGCTTCTTCACTTCCTTACGGAAGCGGCTGGCCTTCGCAGCCGCCTCGTCCCGCCGCGTCGCCGCAGCCGAACCCTTGGGCTTCTTCGGCCGACCGTCGAACAAAGTCAGCACGGCTCTACGCTTCTTCCCGCCGCCCGGAGCGCCTGGCGCGGCAGAGGAGCCCGTGCCAGGCTGGCTGGCTGGCTCCTGGCCGATGGCGGGGGGCGACTTCTCCCTCGGCATCGTCGTCAGGCCAGTCGGCGAAAGTGGCCGAAGGCCTGGAGCCATCTGCTGCTCCTCCTCCTCCCTCGGCGTCGTCCTCCAGAGCCACCACCCCCAGATCAGGGTCGTCGACGTCGCTCTCCGCCCTGTCGGCAAGGAACTCGCGGGCCGGCCCCGAGGTGCCGGCTGGTGGATGGTGGAGGGGATTCCGAAAAAAGCCGACTGGTCAAAACAAACTCGGCGAGAAAGAAGACAATCCAAAGAAAGAAAGAAAAGGCAACTCACCACGGGCGGGGGGTTGGCGCGGGAGTACGGCTCCTTACTGAACCACCAATCCTCCAGGAGCTTGCTGTCCGAGAGGTAGTTCACCATGAAGGCCACCTCCTCGTGAGGCATGTCCTTGGTGCACATCCGACTCGGGTCGCGGTGCCCGCTCATTTGGCATATCATATGGGGGCGGCCTTGGAGCGGGAGAACTCAGCGCGCCACGAAGGCGGCCAGCAGGTCTGGACCAGTCAAGCCCTCCGACTACGTCAGCACTCGGAGTCGCGTGATGGCGCCGGCTCCCGCAAGCGTCAGCGACTTGGCCCGGTACGACCAGTTGGGCAATCTCCCAGCCGACGGGCCGGCTTCGAAAGCTGGCAGGTTGACCCAGTCACCCCTCGCGGCGACGCTCCTGACGTAGAAGTACGATCTGTGCCACATCTTCATCGACTTTATCAGCGAGATGGAGGGGAAGTGGTTGTCGGCCCCCGACCTTCGCACGGCAATGAAAGCACCGCATTGAGCCGGCACGCCTGCAGCCTGGGTGCCGAGCTTGGAGAAGAAGAACTCCCCCAGAGCTCGAGGGTGGGGAGGACTCCGAGGAAGCCTTCGCACAAGGCCACGAAGGCGGACAGCAGCACCACCGTGTTGGGCGTGAGGTGGTGCGGCCGGAGGCCGTAGAACTCCAAGAAGGAGCGGAAGAAGCTGCTCGCCGGCAGCCCCAACCCGCGCAGGCAGTGCGAGCGGAAGATGACCCGCTCGCCCTCCTGCGGAGCGGGGGAAATCTCCCCCCTTGGTGCAAGACGCACCCACACGTGATCCTCGCCGGGGAGCCGACGAGTCTTGCAGAGGAACTCGATGTGGTCGTCGTGAACTTCGGAGCCGTCCCAGGTGCCGGAGCGCACCGGGGGAGGCGCGGCGGCAGAGGAAGAGCTCATCGCGAGCTGATCGCCGCGGCGTTCGTCGAAGCTTGGGCGCGCGGCGGTGCGAAGAGGAAGGAGAAGGAGGAGAGCGAGGAGTAGTGGGAAGGAGGGGCGCGGGTGCTCCGCCGTGCCCCCCTCTCTCCCCTAGTTATAGCCTCGCGGGCTGCGAAGCCGAGGGGGCAGTTGTGGGATTTACTACGTCCATGGCCCCACGACCCCCACGTTCCACGACAAAGTTACTGCGCACAGTAACTCCATGGGAATCCCAACCGTTCACCGGGGCCGCAGCGGATCCGCTCAGGCGCCGAGGCGCGGTAGTGGCTGGCCCCGCCTACGGGCCTGTTCCATCGCGCGCGTAGGCTGGCAGTATGGCCCAGCCACGTGTTATCGCATGACAGGCCTAGCACGGGCGGCGGCCCGAAGGCTAAGCCAGCATGCTACTTGGATCCCGCCACGACGTTCGAAATATTGTGCGAGTCATAGTTGGGCGAGTCCGACTCCTTCTAGTCGGCCCGGCAGAAGTCAACCAAGAACCATGTGTTGAGCACCCGGAAAGAGAAACTGCTGAGGCTTCTCGGCCGATCGTCCACGGCGCCTCACCAGCTTCGGGGACTACTGTTGGAGTAATGGGCCACGGGTAGGCCAACCCGAGCCCCAGAACCTTTCAAGACATCGGGGCAGGCTGCGCCCCTCAAGACCCCAGGACGATGAGCCGCCTTCGAGAAGTCGACGGCAAGATGGCCGACTGACCACTCACGGTCGAGTCCCAGGGACAACTTCAGGGAAAACCGACTCCTGACTGGCGACTTCCAGAGAAGCCGGCTTTGGGGAGTCGTCCTGCGACTCCAACAAACCCCATGACCTCATCAAGTGGGACGGGGCAGGGGAGTGGCTACAGTGAAGCCCACTCCCGCCCCTTACCAAGGGCAGGCATGGCCACAGCACGCCGTACCCCGGAAGATCTCCGTGCAGCATGGCACTATTGCCATGCCGGCCCTAACATCAGCACCACAGGACCGAACCCTACACCCACGACGGCTTGTCTGTATGACCCAGAGGCAGCGGGTCCCACCAGTCAGTGAGACCCTAGGAGACGGCAAGAGGACCACCAGTCGGACCCGTCGGGAGCCGGCCCCGGGGAGTTGGCCGAGCCCTCCCCCGAGGCCCACGCGCCATTAATCAAGATGTGATGAAGAGTGGTAATAGTGATCGCCCGCCAGGCAGCGGGGCTGTTGCCATGATGCCATGATCAAGCTCGCGTCATCAGAAGCACGGCTATAGTAATCAGCAGCCGGCAAGACCCGCCCGCGGCGGACGCGGCCTGTCGGCTCCGTACCAGGCCAGTCGGCGGGGCCCACCAGTCGGCGGGCCCCAGCAATTGGCGGGGAAGACGGAGGCCAGGGGCACTGACGACTGGGCCCGCGTCCAGCCGGATTACCATTGTACCCCTGGGGGGGTAGGCCTATATAAACCCCCCAGGGCACCCATGCAAAGGGTTGGAATCCATTAGTTCTAGACCAGATCATATAGGAGGGAGAGAGCTAGCCTTGCCCTCTCCTACCTCCAGGAAACAGCTCAAGGAGCAATCGTGTAAGCACTTTGCCATAGTGATCATGCGGAGACCCTGCAGAGCAGCGGTAGGGGTATTATCTCCCCGGAGAGCCCTGAAGCTGGGTAAGATTCGCCGGCGTGCATGTCTTCGCCTCATCCCGTTTCCAGGCATCGGCGACATTCTACTCGCCCCCACCATGAAAAGCCATCCTTTGGCATATGTCGCACCTAACCCCCGACACATGTTTACTAATAAGTTTAAGTTCACCTTTAACATTAGCCATATAATCACCAAAGTGTTCAAGCATATCAGCACTGCATTTTAATTCTCTATCAAAATAAGCATTGAAGTCTTCTTGCTTAACCATAAATTTATTAAACTCATCTAAGCATGGGCTAGAAAACTTAGTAAATGGAATTTCAGCTTTATCATATCTATAGAGAGAATTTACCTTTACTACCTGTGTCGGGTTATCAAGACCATGTATTTCTTCAATAGGAGATGGACTAAAATTATGCATTTCTTCGACAGACGGTAAATTAAGACCATGTATTTCTTCAATAGGAGGTAAATTCTTAACATCTTCAGTTTTAATACCCTTTTCTTTCATGGATTTCTTTGCCTCTTGTATATCTTCAGGATTGAGAAATAGAACACCTCTCTTCTTCGGAGTTGGTTTAGGAATAGGCTCAAGAGTTGTCTCAGGAAGTGTCCAATTATTTTCATTTGTCAACAATTTATTCAATAGAATTTCAGCTTCATCTGATGTTCTTTCCCTGAAAACAGAACCAACACAACTATCCAGGTAATCTCTGGAAGCATCGGTTAGTCCATTATAAAAGATATCAAGTATTTCATTTTCTTAAGAGGATGATCAGGCAAAGCATTAAGTAATTGGAGAAGCCTCCCCCAAGCTTGTGGGAGACTCTCTTCTTCAATTTGCACAAAATTATATATATCCCTTAAGGCAGCTTGTTTCTTATGAGCAGGGAAATATTTAGCAGAGATGTAATAAATCATATCCTAGGGACTACGCACACAACCAGGATCGAGAGAATTAAACCATATCTTAGCATCACCCTTTAATGAGAACGGAAATATTTTAAGGATATAAAAGTAGTGAGTTCTCTCGTCATTTGTGAACAGGGTGACTATATCATTTAATTTAGTAAGATGTGCCACGACAGTTTCAGATTCATAACCATAAAAAGGATCATATTCAACCAAAGTAATTATATCAGGATCAACAGAGAATTCATAATCCTTATCAGTAACACAGATAGGTGAAGTCACAAAAGCAGGGTCAGGTTTCATTCTAGCATTAAGGGATTGCTGCTTCCATTTAGCTAATAACCTCTTTAGATCATATCTATCAGTGCAAGCTGAAATAGCTCTAGTAGCTTCTTCATCCATAACATAACCCTCAGGAACAACAGGCAATTCATATTTATAACACTACAAAAAAAGACACATCCGTGACATTTTTGGCTGAACGAAATTTTTTTCTGTCATACATATGACACTTCTATGACGATAATTGTGACAAAACCCGGTATCATCATAGATGTGGCGGGCTCCTACTTCTATGACAAAAAATCATGACAGAAAATGGGCTTTTCGTCCTAGGCGGGCCAGAGACGCAGCTGCATGACATTCTTTGGGGCGTCCATGACGGAAAAAACCATGGTAGAAGCGAGTGGGAGGAAAATTTCGGGGAGTTCCCGGTTATGGTGGGAGGTCGGGGGCCGAGTGATGCGTGTTTCTCTCGTACACATACGCGCGTGTGTGCGGGGCGTTGGCTCTAACTGAACCCGAGCGAGGCGTTGGGCTCTAACTGAACCCGAGCGATTGCACTGCAGGCTACATGTTACTGAACCCGAGCGATCGATCGATGGCTGTTAAATGAACCCGATCGAGCGATTCCTTCGCTACTGCTGCTAAGTGAAGCCGACCGATGGGATGAACAGTGAGCGTTGAGGGGGGGGTTGGATGAACAGTGAGCGGTGGCGTTGCCTCTAGATGAACAGGACCCCGTGGTGTGGTGGAGGGCTGGATGAACAGTAGATGGTGGAGGGGTGCTCGTGGAGGGGTGGATGAACAGGACCCCGTGGTGTGGAGGGCTAGATGAACAGTAGACGGTGGACGGGTGGTTGAACAGGACCCCGTGGTGTGGAGGGCTGGATGAACAGTAGACCGTGGAGGGGTGGTTGAACAGGACCTCGTGGTGTGGAGGGCTGGATGAACAGTAGATGGTGGAGGGGTGGTTGAACAGTAGCCGGTGGAGTAGCGCGCGGTGGAGGCTGGATGAACAAGAGCCCGTGGAGGCTGGATGAACAGGAGCCCATGGATGCTGGAGGAGGTCAACGGTGGAGATGAACAGTATCCCGTGGAGTCCCGTTTTGTGGTACGCCACACCCCTCCCGATGAACAGGAACCCCGTTTCGACCGTAGAGCTCCAAACAAGTCTGTTTCCTCCGTTTTGTGGTACGCCACACCCCTCCCGATCAACAGGACCCCCGTTTCGACCGTAGGAGGTCTGTTTCCTCCATCTTGCAGTACGCCACACCCCTCCCGATCAACACGACCCCCGTTTCGACCGTAGGAGGTCCGTTTCCTCCATTTTGCGGTATGCCAGACCCCTCCCGATCAACAGGATCCTGTTTCGAACGTGGCCGGTCGAACACAAGGCCGTTTCCTCCATTCTGCGGTATGCCAGGCCTCGTTTCCATCACTTGTTCCGTCCAAGCCCACCCGATGAACACGACGCGTTCCGTTGCCTCTCCATGAACACGATGCATTCCGTTGCCTCCCCATGGACACGACGCATTCCGTTGCCTCCCCATGAACACGACGACGACGTTGTTTCTCCGTTCCGACCCAGCCATGTACACGAGCCCTGGTCGTACGTATGCGCGAGTAGGCGTTCGAGACCCCGCCCGTATGTACACATACGTGGCCGCATTTTCTTTCTTGCACCCTGGCCGCTGTACGTACGTGTACATGCTACATGCGCGCCTCTACTACGACACGTGCATGCCTCTACATCCACCAGTATATATGTACGTACACGTTCGCGACCAGAATGACAACGCTACGTACGCTTTGACCAGGTGGGTCCCGACTGTCAGGCACTTCCTTGCATGCGAAGATGTAGCTGGTGACTCCCAGCAGTCAGGGGAAAATGTTTTTTTTCGTGAAATACGGTGGCTCGTCCAGTGGGTCCCCGCTGTCAGGTGGAGGAATAATTATTTTGCACGTAATAAGGAGGCACTTCCTTGCTGCGGCCGTGGACCCAGCTGTCAGCCTCTCCACGTACAGTCCACGTCCGATAGAAGCCGTTCATTGACCACGTTGACCACGCCGCGCCGAGAGCACCAGGGCGGTGGACGACAGCGAGGCCTAGGAAGGGGACGACGTGGAGCCGGGGAAGACGCGGCAGTGGATGCCCACGCGTAGAGGAGTACGAGGGTTCACTGGTTCGCTGCGGTGTGAGGCTGCCGTCGCCGTAGAATAACAGGGGGTGTGGGTGAGTAGAGGGATGGCCTGGCCAACGGTGGGAGTAGTAGGGGGCGGTGAGGCCTCCGCCGCATCGCAACCGGCCACGGGAGGCAGGAGCACGAGGCACGACCGGCGCTAGTTTGGGCGGCTGGAGCAAGAAGACCAGAGGTTGAAGAAGCACTACGACCGTTGGAAGGACATCGTACGGTCACTGGAGCTAGAATCATGCATATTGACTAAGTTGACAAAGCCCTCCGTCCCCGTCGACTTAGTAGGCCCACAACAAGTCAGCCTCCCACCAAGGTGGGTCCCAGCTAGCAGGGGGGTATTCATTTTTTTGTGCGTAATAAGGAGGCACTTCCGGTGGGTCCGAGCTGACAACAGGGGGGAACGTTTATTCGCAAAATACGGTGGCCCGTCGGGTGGGTCCCAGTAGTCAGGGGCAAACCTTTTTTTCGTGATATACTGGTGGGCTTCCGGTGGGTCCCTGCTGTCAGGTGGAGGAATAATTATTTTTTGCGTAATAAGGAGGCACCTCCTTGCGGCTGCCGTGGACCCAGCTGTCAGCCTCTCCACGTACAGTATTCTTCCGTTGGAATTCGGTCGTTGACCACATTAACCACGCCGCGCCGACAGCACCACGGCGGTGGACGACGGCAAGGCCTAGGAAGGGGACGACGCGGAGCCGGGGAAGATGTGGCAGTGGATGCCCATGCAAAGAGGAGTACGAGGGTTCACTGGTTCGGCTGCGCTGTCGTCGCCGCAGAATAACAGGGGGTGTGGGTGAGTGGAGTGGAGGGATGGCCTGGCCAGCGGTGGGAGTAGTATGGGGGCGGTGAGGCCTCTGCGGCAGCATAGCCGGCCACGAGAGGCAGGAGCAAGCGGCACGACCAGCGCTGCTTTGGGCGGCTGGTGCAAGAAGACCAGAGGTTGAATAAGCACTACGGCCGTTGGATGGACATCGTACGGTCAGTCGATGTAGAATCGTGCATATTGACTAAGTTGACAAAGCCCTTCGTCCCTGTCAACTTAGTAGGCCCACTATACTGGGTCCCAGTTAGCAGGGGGAGTATTCATTTTTTGTGCGTAATAAGGAGGCACTTCCTTGTGTGTGAAGATATAGCTGGTGGGTCCGAGCTGTCAGCGGCGGTAACGGTTTTTTCACGAATACAGAGGCCGTTTCGGTGGGTCCCAGATGCCAGGTGGAGGAAATCATTATTTTGCGCGTAATAAGGAGGCATTTCCTTGCGTGCGGCCATGGACCCAGCTGTCAGCCTCTCCACGTACAGTCCACTTCAGATGCATGTCGGTCGTTGACCACGCTGACCACGCCACGCCGAGAGCACCAGGGCGGTGGACGACGGCAAGGCCTAGGAAGGGAACGACACGGACGCAGGGAAGACTCGGCCGTTGTTTTTGTTTCCCACACGGAGGAGAGTACGACTGTACGAGGGTGTACTGGTTTGTCTGTCATCGCCGAAGAATAACAGAAGGTGTGGGTGAGTAGAGGGCTAGGCCAGCGATGGGAGTACGGTGGGCGGTGAGGCATGTGCGGCAACACAGGTGGCCGCGGGGAGGAGGGAGCAGGCAGTCCCGCCGGTGCTTGTTTGAGCGGCTGGAGCAGGAAGAGCAGAGATTGAAGAAGCACGACGGCCGTTGGATGGACATCCAACAATATACAGGCCATCTGTGGAAAGCCTCAAATCTGTGGAAAACAGCATACATCACATCTGCCATTATTTCAAATAATTTACAGCCCATTTGCTAATTCTTACGGGTTTTTTTGGAGCCCATATTCTTTATGTTAGCATTACAGCCCATATTGTGGCCACGGTTAAAAAATTATACGAAATTTTGCATATGTCGGTGCGGTCTGAACTGTTTTTAATCCTGAAATTTTGAGTCACGTTCAGACTGATTTTAAAAATAAATGTATATCAATATAAAATCCAATAAATTGTCCATGCATAAAATCAATGCAATTTAAAATCTCGAAAAGAAAAAAAGATGTTTGAAAATAATTGCCGGTTTGATGTGTTTTAAAAATGTACAGCCCATTTCTGATTACTGATAGGCCATTTTCTTGGCCAGCCGAATGAAGCTCTCCTCGTCTTGAAAGATTTGCAGCCCAACAGGCCTGATAAAGCGACTTACTTAACAAATCACAAAAGAACTGGGCTAGCCATTTTCAGAAAGAAAAAAAACTACTGGGCTAGTCTGTGGTAAACATAAAAGAAAAGGCTGTTTAGACAGGCCAGAGTGTCCCGCACAGCCCAGTTGACACCCTGCTTCCGTCTCAAAAATGAATTAGATAAATGCCACTCCAATTATGGCGATTCATAAAAATGCCACTTCAATTTCCAAACTTTGAAAAATGCCACTGCAATTTTTGCAAACTTTGAAAAATGCCACTGCAGTTTGCAAACTTTGAAAAACGCCACTCGAGACTTCGAAAAATGCCACTAGAAATGGCATGAAATGGCATTTTTCAAAGTTTGGAAATTGTAGTGGCATTTCTCGGATACACCAGATTTGGAGTGGCATTTATCAAATTAACCCAAAATAAAAATAACTGGGCGAGCTGCTAGGTCCCTGGTGTCAGCCGCTCGTTGTGCAATTCTCTCGTCTATTGACTACGTTGACAATGGCATGGGACCCAGATGTCAGAAATCCACTAGGAGGAGCCATTTTTTTAATTGGCTTGAAATAAGGAGGCACTTGCTTGCGTACTGCCATGACCTTGGCGGGTCCCTGGTGTCATCCTCTCCACGTACAATCATCTCCTGATTGTGTACGCGTCAACTTGCTAGGCCCATAAGTCAGCCTCTAAACCGTGGAGGACAAATACAACCCATTTAAAAAAGATAACAGCCCATTCCATACATTCAAACGGAAAGTTCAACATTCAGAGGAAAGTAACAGGTCTGATCCACATATAGAGTACTGAACTTCCACGTTGACAACCATCATAGCCAAGTTAACTATCTACTCCCACTAACACTCTAGTAGTGTACAAGTACTAACTTACTCTTAGCTAACTAGACGATGCCGGCCGCCATCTGTTGTCCATGCTAAACGCCGGCACCAGCGTCCTCCGCCTCGCCTCGGACTTGCCAGAGGTGCGATAGGGCGCGTTGCTCGCACACGTCGGCCCTTTCCATGCCGGCGTGGTCCACCGAAGCTTCGGCTTCCAAGCGGGAAACCCACTTGATGAGCTGGTAGTAAAAATCGGCATCGTGAACGCGTGCGTGCCCGACAGCCTCCAGGGCTATTTGCCGGGCGCCGGCCTCCACGTAGTCGGCCCAGTTGCGGGCGCTCTGCTCGCGACTCAGAGCGTCGGTGTGCTGCTACTCCATGTCCCGCTGGCGGCGCAAATCAGCGATACGCTGCTGCTCCGCCAGGCGGTCACGCTCCAACAACTCCTGCTCCTCCGCCATGCGGTCGCGCTCCAACAACTCCTAGATCTCCGCATTGCCATCTAAAGACAGATAGAATGCCTCCTCCGTCCGTCTACCTTCCGGTGAAAACCCGAACACTAGTTCCGGCGGTGATCGCCTCCGGCATCGCCTACCGCGGACAGGTGGGGGCATGGCGGACGTGGCGAGCGACGTCCGGCTAGTGGGGGCTTATGAGGATATGGCGAGTTGGGTCACGGTGGCACCTGAGAAGGCCGGGAAACAGTACTTATAGGCGGAAGGTAGCGTGACGGTCATCGGAATTCAATGCATAATGGCTTAGCGCGCCAGCTTGCCGTGGAAAACTAGAGAAACTTAAATTATGATTTTGTCGTCCCATCCCGTCTGGGTCGCACGCCGGCATACCGGTCAAACGAGTGCACTCGAATCATCTCCCTCCTTGTCAATAATGATTCCACGGATTTAGAATGTATCTTTTTTCGCATTAGTTAGCTACCTTAATTACGGCCGGCTGCATGCAGGCACTGAGAATCACTTGCAGGCAGTACGTGAAGCAGCATGCAACGAGTCGCAGCCGAGGGCACGCATGCAGCCACTTAAATCGCTGGAATTAATTAGGCTTAAACTTCTGCATGCCATTGATTATTGCCATGCCTTGGTCTTGCTGCTTTGCTCACGGGACTAATAAATCCCGGACGGAGGGAGTACCTTGGTTGGTGAGACATTTGAATTAAGCCCTGCAAACTAGTACGTGCGTGATCCACTATTTATTCGTGTAGGATCGAGTAGGTCGTTTCTTGAATTGAGCCCTGCAAACCGGAAAGGAGGTAGTACGTGTGGGATCCGCTATTTATCCGTGTAGGATCAATAGTGTAGCTTGTCAGTTTCTTCAGAGGTAGGCATTTTTATCCGTGTAGGATTGATAGTGTAGCCTGTCAGTTTCTTCAGAGGTAGGCATTTTTATTCAAAAAACTGCCACTTTGCATCTTGCGTCGCAAATAAAACTGTCAGGGGCGCATTTGTAGGCTAGCTAGTGATCGATCAGTAACTTGTAAACACTGAGCGAACAGAAATAAGTAACTGTTAATGCATCTCAATGATTCACAGATCATATACAAATATGTAGCTCCAAAAGCAAAGATCAGCCACTTTGGATCTTGCGTTGCAACTAAAACTAACTAGTACGATTCCCATACATAAGATCAACATGTTAATACATCTCAATGATTCACAGATCATATACAAATATGTAGCTCCAAAAGCAGAGATCTAGAAAAAACATCTGTTCTTCCTACTAACATGGATGCTTCTCTTGGCCAACATTCAGTACAGACTGAAAGACAAATTTGTTTGTGAAGTCTACAATTCCTCTTGCAAATGTAAGTGGTTTCACCAACAGCTGGAACCATGAGAATGAACCACACATGATGGAGGAACATCCACTGCAATATGATTTGGTCTTCTCTCGATCACACCGCGAGACTATTTTTGGAATAAAAACTTTAACTTGGGCAAAATTATGCCCATTATATAATCAGACAAAGCAATGAAGCACCTAGTGTTGGCTAATAAATAGTACAGTACTACTTTTCTGCAGTCCATGAAGTGACTATCCAATCTTTCTGTGTCTATTTTCAAATGGCACTGCATGCAGTGACTATACTATTCTCTTGTGCAGTTCAACCAAAATTGCGGACACTTTGTTTGTTTGCCAAATAGCAACAGGCAGACATCTCTGTCTGCACAAATATCAAGAAGCTAGTAAACATATACCA
The DNA here is from genome assembly GCF_003073215.2 of Triticum urartu. Classification (NCBI taxonomy): domain Eukaryota; kingdom Viridiplantae; phylum Streptophyta; class Magnoliopsida; order Poales; family Poaceae; genus Triticum; species Triticum urartu. Next base: position 79,118,598 of record NC_053027.1, on the reverse strand, counting down.
CACCTTGTATTTTCGGTTTAAACATGTCTCTTCCGCTTAGCATCTGTCATGTTCTGCACTGGACAATCTGATACAGTTATGTTTTGCCCTGGAAAATTTCATACTGAATTGATTTGCTGGTTCAGAGCAGAAATATAGCGCATATTCTTCATCAGACCAAGGATATCCATGTTCGCAGTGATGGAAGAGGTGAAATCAATACAACCGAAATTGAGCATCCAATCATTGAATCATGTCCTGCACCTCCAATGTAGGTCCACCCTACCAATAAATTCACATGCAATCCACTAGTATTACTATCTAATGATAGTACAAAAAGAGTAGCAAGATAGTAGCAAACCATGTACCTTCGTAATGAACAGCTCATAGTGCCACCAATTGGATATAAAGCTTTGGAAAAAAAACATGCTCCTAATGTTGAACCACTTGGACTTTTTGTGCAGTTCCACTAAAATCGAGCATCCCTGATTGCATAGATATTGAAAGTGTGATTACTCTAAAAGTGGCAATAGTTGAAGCATAGACTCACAAATATAAGCATTCCAATTTCATAATGGGAAAAGGTAGAAGACTATTTCTAGCCATCTGTTTGAAGGAATAAATAAAGCAATAGTGGCTGATGTCAGGAAGGCATACATAGTTTTTTTCTGAAAAACTAAGCCATTCCTAACCTTTCCTCTTCTTTTAAGCAAATTTTGTGCAGTTCTACTAAAATAAAATGCCATCACTGCCTTGACAATTCAGTGACACTGTACAAAAGGAAATGACTTAACAATACCTCATGATGTCAGGTATGTAGTCAACAGGCATTAGAGACAAACATACAGACCTCCTCCGATAACATAATGAACATTAATTTTAACAAAGGTGTGACTAGCTTTACCGGGATAATTTGAGTGAACTCTACACCCTTTGTTCCTTAATATAAGACATTTTCGCGGTTCAATTTAAAGTACCCAAACGTCTAGTATTTAGAAAAACAGGTAGTAGTTTTCTTGAGCACATATCTGGGAAAGCTTGCCACACTTTATTTATGTCCATACGCTAATGCAACACCATTCGAATACTACAAGTATACAATAATCCAGTGGCTAGTGCAACAGTAGAGTAGTTAGTTTATTACAGGGTACAATACAATGGTTTCACTGAACAGATTTCAATAAACTCTAGCACTGGAAGGTTTCTATAAGAATTAACAATACAAAATGTAAAGGTAACAAGTTTCAGCATTGGTATACTAGCTCTGCATGAGCATTAAACCAAATACAAAAGTCTGAAGGTAAGTAGCATTATTAACTAATGGCAGTATAAAAAAAATTGCAAACCATGTACCTCCAAGGTAATATCATTTCGAACTCGGGGGGACCTTAAAAATTGCTATCCCAATCTTGACAATCGATCAAACATAAAAACTTGATCGAACGAATCAAGAGAACAGCCGGAGGAGGAGGTGCCCACTCTTGACCTTTCCTCTTGTCTTCATAATTTTCTGTGCAGTTTAACCAAAATAAAATGACATCAGCGCCTTGGCATTTTGGTGACACTGTACAAAAAAATAACTTATCTCATGAAAGTGAGGTATGTAATATATAAGCATTAACAGTGCAAAAATCTGAAGGTAGTAACAAGTTTCATCGTTGGTATACTGGCTGTGAAACAGCATTAGAATGCCCTAGCTGAAAAATCTTTAATACATCCACAATCAACAGCTAACCCTGAAATAATCCAGTGACATTAAATGGCATTGCTTAAATTTATCGGTGGCATTAGACTGAGAGCGGCATTAGTTAAATGTGGCATCACTTTAGCGGTAGCATTGCTTGACTTGACTGCTGGCGTTATACTAACAGCAAAAAAAGTGGCAATAAGAGCATGGGAGGCCCATTCGGACAGTGGCCGCACCAGTACGATGTACCTCCACGGACGCAGAGTGGTGAGGGAGGTATGGTTGCCCAGAGCAACAAATATCCAGGCAGCATATGTGGATTACGTCCCATTTTTGCTCTCTTTAGCCACCTTTTTCCTATGCAAGGACAACAAACCGATCGACCTGGTCATTCTCTATTGCGTTGTCATGCCTTTCTACCCTTCTTCAACCAAGAGACACGAGACTCGTTCCTTAGCTACTGATTTTCCCCTTTTCAACCTAGATGCGGGTTCGATGCCTACTCTCTTGGGCAGTACAGTCTCCCTTCCTTTCCTTATTCAACCCAGACATGGATTAGTCTGCATGAAGTAGGGTTTCCTTTAATAGTGCAAATTATGTTTTTCGTCTGCGTGGCCAGCAGAGCAGAGGATAGCAAATTGGGAAGATGGTGGAGTGGAAAAAGATCCACATGCAACGACGTAGCAGATGGGGCAATAGAATAAGGTTATGGTTTGAAAAGAGGTAGCATACCTGAGGGTCGGCGGGAAGTGGCTTCGCTCATGGTCGTCGTCCTCCGCACACACTACGGCAGTGAGCTTGGGGATGGAGGCCATCCCCCGCGGGCGCTAGGTCTGAGAGGACGGCCTTGTCGTCAGTGCATGACCTAACTTGCCGACGACGAGTGCGTCAACGCTACGCGTCCTTTTCTTCCCCGACGGATCTGTGACCACTGGTGAGGAGGGAGAGAGGGGCCGTCTTTTTTAGATCTGGAGAGAGGGTGGTAGTGTGAGAAGCAAGTGGGCAGCCCTTAGCAAGAAAGCGCTCAAGCTCCAGCCTATATATCTTTTTTATACTACTAGTACTGGAGGTGGAGTAGTGGTAGAGTAGTTTATATTTTCTCTGCGTACAAGACCAGTTAGTCGTGCTTCAAAACTGATCGGCACGGCATTAAAAAAATAAAGGTCGATAACCAATGTGGCACATTGGGCCAACGCGGCCAGATCGCATTTTGCACGAGAAATTACACACCATGTTTCGTTGACATGTGGTCCCATTCCAACATATTAGTGAGACGATAGCGAGTAGTAGGAGTATTTCCGAACGGACGTGTAGGCCGGGGCGCCTCTTCGTGAACCGTGGCAAACTCGCAACCGTCCACCGACTCTTCGCCTTTCCCTCTCGATTTGGAAATGCTGTTGCACGCTCTTCCTCTCCCTCCTCCATTTTCCATCAGCCCTGCACCCTTTCTTCTGCCATTGTTCGATTGTCTTCTCCATGGAGGGAATAGGCTGGAAACGACCCCGTTATTCTTGCCCCGATCTGAAAGATGGCGTGGTGGAGGAACTCATTGATCGGTGCGACGTCATCACCTCGGCTAGCATGGCAGGTTCGTTCAAGACCATTCTCGACTCAACTAATAACATCATTATAAAGAACCCAAGAGTCAAGGAGCGGTTTGATCTCCCCTATCTTCTTCAGCATGACCCTGATGATGACTGGCGCCGGCACGACGGAGGCCTCGCCCTGTGCAAGTTGATGCCGCTTGATAATGATACGTATGATGTTAAGATGCCATCGCTTGAGGGCAAGGCTTGGGCCGGCGCAAATGGAGATTGGGTTGTTTACATTGGGTCCAACTGCGAGTGGGAACTTGTGAATGTCTACACTCGTGACCGGGTTCCACTTCCAAAAATCTCAGCAGACTGCCAGAGGTTGAGCACACCGGTATTGTACGCACGTTCAAATACGATCATGGTGACTGTCTTCTACGAAAGATAGCAATTTGTTGAGTTCCCAACCGCTCTTGGAATTACAACAACTATCAAGTTGTTGCTATCTTCGACAAGCTTGTTGCCGTCCTTTGTGGTTCGACTCGATGGACATTGCTCAAAAATCAGTTTCTGTACACGGATGAGTACTCTGATGCAATTCAATACGAGGGCCTTGTGTTTCCTGCCACCACTAGTGGCACTATTTTTCCATGGCATCCTCATGGTTCGGTACGTTTGTCTTCCACCGTAATTATAATTGTTTCATCCACATGCATGCGGGATAGCAAGTTTCCCTTTACTAATTAACCTTCTCCTTGTGTTTCCAAGGTCCTGTGAACATCCCACCACCTATTCTTGAAAAAAATTATAACCAAGGGGGAGATGACGCTGGTGATGATCACGAGCATGAGGACGAGCAGCGCCCATATACTCTGTGGCGCCTGGCAACTAATTCCGATGGATCACCTCTTCTTGTGTGTATACAGCCCACTGATGATGTTACTGCTAAGGAAGCAGGTGTAGTCTCCCATGGTCACACTCTCTGGACCTATTCCAACACCCGTTGCATGGTATTCGGGATGGATACTAGTGTGCTAGCGCCAACTCCTTCTCCCTGGTACAGAATTGATAGTCTTGGAGAAAACTCGCTCTTCCTTGGACAAAACTATCTGATGATGGTGAAAGGCGATCCAACTGCTGTTGACACAACGTTAACAGTTCCATTTATGAGAAGCAACTATGTCTATACCTTGGACATTTGTGTAGTTCCCTACCCTGGTAGGGACATAGTAGGTCGCTTCAGCCTGGATGATCAGTCCTGCATTGGTTTCTAGATTGACAATCGATGGCCCATCCCAGATAATCACTTGTGGTTCAAAGCAAGCATTTCCAACACTGAGCAATGGTTGAGTTGAAGTTCATTTCATTGCTTGTTATTTGTTGTGTGGTGAAAACTTTAGTATTTATAATGTATCCTCATTGTCGATGTGGGTTGATGACCTATTGTATGTAATAAAATGATATGCCTATGATAAACTTACTAAATTTATGAATGGCTTTCGAGTCGCTTCTCTGAGTGAGTGGTGCGACGAGGAAAAAAAATATTTTCCGAATACATAATTGTACGTGCATTGCAATAGGTTATCAGATGAGGCCAATCAACAATAGTAGTACACTATTTGTACTAGCTTCACATGCTTCGCGCGTCCGGCGGGTCTTTTTACTGTAGCCATATGTTAATGTGTTCGTTGTACGTAACCAGCACCTCGAATCCTCGATACTAGTACTATATAGTAGGAGTAAGTAGTAGGAGTAGTAGGGTGGCATGGGCCAGAACAAGCATTCATGTCCAGGAGTACGGCACACGCCACCACCACGACATCCATCTGACACCATATTATTTCTTGGAGTCCATGCTAGATCAATCTCTTCAACCTCGTCGTTTCTCTAACTTCAGCCATCGCGTGGCGGGCGAGGTGGGGGTTTGCCGATAGTCAGTTTCCTTAACTGCGGTCCCACTTGTAAGGCCAACTCCAACGCACGACCCCAAATGCACCTCCGTTTTGCACGAACTCCAACCATAATTTTGACTAGAAAAGCAAGACCAAAGAAAACAAGAACCACAAGAATACATTTTACTACTCCTGTAAGTTGGATTAGTGCCTTCTCGATGCATTCATTGTTGATCTGCGAAGGCTCGATCTTGCGTCTATGCTAGCTAAAAGTGATAGAACATCTACTAAATTGCGCTCTATCAATATATGGATGTACTCTTCTTCCCAATACAAAAACTTGCATCCATTCTACTCCCTCCATTGCACAATACATGCCTTCTATTTGTCAAAATATATATGTATCTAGACATTTCTTAGTATATAGGTACATCCATTTTTTGACAAATGGAAGTCAAGTATTTTGGAACGGAGGGAGTGCACAATAAAAAATTTAAGTTAGAACAACTAGTCTAATCCGGGAGAAGAACCAAAGATTTGGTCGGGTTCTTCCTCCTTTTGCCAACACGTGGGACATCCAGCATCCAGGTCGTGTCATGAAAGAAAATAGAGTGGTAGTTGAAGCCACGAGATGTGCATCTTGGGTTAAACTGTAAATAGAATCTTACTACTCTTGAGTAACTCCAAAAGCGACCACTGAAGATCTTTAGTGGATCTGTTTTTCATCACCAGCACGTCGAGGTGAAAGATGTGCAGGTTTAGTGGGTCCTCTTGCATTTTCACTGACATGTGGCGCCGCATGTGAGCAAATAGACGATGGGCTCCGCGCGTCCGCTGGCTAGCTGAGAAGAGAGATAGAGGAGGCCTGAGCACGGACTGCAGGAAATTTGTTCTACGTACCTCGATATAGGCTCAATATAGTGGGGTGGCATGGGCCATAACTAGCATTCACGTCTAGCAATACGGCACACGCCACCCACACGAGTCCCATCCGACACCAATTTTCTTGGAGTCCATGCTACAGCCATCTCTTCTTCCTCCTATTTTCTCAGCTATCGCGCGGTGGGCAGGGTGGGGGTTTGCCTATAGTCAGTTTGCTCAATTGCGGTCCCACTTGTAAGTGAAAATGCAACACCGCACGCATCCCCGCTTGAGCGGCATGCCGGACCAACCATGTGGGGGTGCGACGCGAACACGGCAGGCTTTTCCTTTTGAACTCGTAACTTGTAAAATTTGGTTCTGCTCCATGGCGCGACCGGTAGATAGAAAATAATGATTTTTCCTAGAGTAATAAGTTTGGTTCTGGCGCCGTTCATGCATGGAGTACGTACGAAAATTATAAAGTTGATGCGAAAGGTAAGATAATTACTGTAGTATCATATACTACTACCTGGATTTGAAGGAAAGATAAAAATACATAAGGATCCATCAACATTCAACGACATCCTCACGCCCTAGTGCGCCGGGTCACCAACCGACGTGTGTGGAGCAGCGGCGTTGGCGGCGAGCTCAACGTGCTTCTGAACAGTGCCGTCCAAGGTTGCCCTGCGCTCCAAGAAGGCCAGCGTCATATCGTCCTCCACTTGCATGTAGTAGTCCTTGTGGAAGATTTGCACGTAGACCTGGGTGATTATGTCGATGGTGTCTTGCTGCGCCAGGCGTTGCGTGGCGAGCGCGACCTCGAGGTGGACATTCTCCAGCACGACGGCGGGCAGTCGCAGGGCCACCAATGCGTCGAAGAGGTTGTTACCATAGTGGCCGTTGAGGGTTGTGGGCATCGTAGAGCCTAGGTGCGTCGGCTGGAGGCTTACGTCAAAGTCGTCCGGAAGCTTCTTGACGACGGTGAACTTGTCGAGGAAACTGACGAGGACCTCGTCGAACAAGGAGACGAAGCTGTCGTCCAAGCGGCCCCTCGCCCTGGCGGCCTCAAGCAATACTACCTGGAGACGTTCCTCGGTGCCGAGCTGCAGGCCGGCGTCATGGACCATCTGGCACAGCCGGCTGATGCTCGCGCTCATCGCCTCCATGGGTCTAGCGTAGCTTCTAGTCAACCGATCTTGCGATTCAAGTGATCACTCAGCCCTTGCTTAGCATGCGTAGGTGAATAGGATTTCGTACTACTCCTCGGCCCTCTACTGCACCTGCCTTTGGCTGTATGATAGGTGGGCCAGCCACCCCCTGGGGCCACGTGTCATTCACCCAAAGGCAGTTGCCGTAAGTTAATGAAGCTGCGTCCCCCTCCATGCCGGTGCAGTATAGTCATCTCACCGGACCTCTAGTTGGGGCCAAACGAGAGAAGTTGGATGTTTACTGGTTTATTGGTCCCTTTGCATTTTGCGCCAAGTTTTGACCTTTGATTTAACTAATAAAATGTTAATGCATGTAAACAAAAATGTTGTGTAAGTCACCTTACGAAAACCAAATAATTCGAAAATACTTAGGCACAGTGCATTAACTTCCTCCTTGTTTCTTATTTCGTGACATATCAACCAATGAGAGATGTGGGCCGTGCATGCTTTCAGTGACTTGAGACTACCAAACATGACATGCATTGTTTAGTTCATTGCATGTAATCCTATTAGTACTCTAGTTAGGAGTAGCAAAAAAACATTAAGTTATCTCGCCGATAGGAATAAAACACCATGTATTTATTTACAGAGGGAGTAGTACATTTCTGGTGACATGCATTGCTAGATATTGCTAGTCAAATACTAAAATCCAGATGGACGTGCTAGTACTCCTAAATCCAGATGGTGGTGCTACTAGTACTAGTAGCAGTACTACCAATGTAGTACTCCGTAGTAGGAGTACTAGCACTGTACTACCCGTTGGTCAAATTATTACGTGCTGCTCCTCATAGTGAAGTGACAAGACCCTGCGCCAGAGATGACACCTGAGTATAGGCGCCGTGTTCGGCATACCATAGTCAGCCTCACCATCTGCAGTCACTATCATCATGGCTATAGAGCTAGCCTTCTTACAACTAGCCCTGTTCGACATAATTTCCCATGCGTAGATGCCCGTGCATTGCACGGAACACCAAGATTGGGGGTGGACGGCTCCGGCAGCGGCCATCGCGCCAGATTTTTCCACGGCCTTCTACTCCTAGATGTGGTGCGGAGGAGATGAGGCTGATTGTGAGAGACAAGGAGTTGTTTGTAAATAGGGAACAAGTGCGGGCATCTTTTTGCAAAAATGGAGGAGCTTGGTTTATATGCGTCAGATCTAGATCCGACGGCTATTGGTGAAAGATGGGAGGCACAACATCATCACCAACTCAGGACCTGTTTGATTCGCAGGATTTTGAAAACACAGGAATAGGACACGGCAATATTACAAGTTTCAAACTGATATTACAAATGTTAGTAGTAATGCTGCACCTACGAAGAGAGAATTACTAGGAAGTTTACGTAAGAACTTTCGTTACTTTAGGTGGATGCAGCATTATCGTACAAACTAAAATCCACCTCCCTGACAAGTCACTAATGGGCAAATAAGTTTTTGAGTCTCTGGCCACTTGATGTTTCAAAAACAAATTCAGCTTCTACGGAGACTTTGTCATTTAGGCTTAGACGCTTGCGGTGATCAGCACGCCATTCATTGTTGCGCCAGAGAACGCCAAACCTCATTACCTTGAGCACACTTTCCTCCATAACAAAGAACCTGGCCAATTTAATCTGAGATGTGCTGCCTCGGTAGTCGATCAAATCAATTTATGTAAGATGGAGATCAAGGCATTCGATGAGATTGTTATAGTGCAGCACATTTTTCACTTTTGGGTCTTTTTTATCTGCAAAAGAAGAGAACATATTAGAGCAGCTGGCTGCATAAGATTGTTGTGTCATCAATAGGTACCAATATCATTCGCTCATACGATAGGGTTGGCTAGCTAGTGATATTTTTTCACTCACTCACTCACTCTCTCTCTCTCTCTCTCTTTCTGTTTCCTCTCATTTAACTAGGAGCACGTGAAGAGCTTGGGCATTTGTTGCTTTCCACTATGTGGCCGATGCCATATTTCGCAAAAGTATGCCACATAACACGCATCGATGTCAAATCAAAAGATTTTGGCACCGCTCTCGCGATGTGAGAGAGTTGGCACTACTGTGCACACAGACCCACATGTATAAACAAATCAATCAAACCAACCACACCAGCCTCTCACTCTCCCAAACAAGTGTTTTTTATTGCCTCGATCCTCTCTCTCTCTCTCTCCCACGCAGTGTTTTTTCATTGCGTGAGTTAATTTGGCACCGGAGCAAAGTAGGTGATCCAGATTGGGACACCAGGTGAGCAATGGAGGTGCATCGATGCCAAATGCATCACAAGTGAATTTGGCACATGTTTTGGCCTACATAGCCCACTTTTGTAATACTACCTCGTATTTAGTATAAAATTTTGACCATAGATTTACCTACGAAAATGCCAATGCATGTCACTAAAAATTACACCATTTGAAATTATGTTCAAATACAAATCCAACGATATAGTTCTTAGTGACCTGCATTAACATTTTTTCAGTTAAATCTATGGTCAAATTTTGATACTACAAAATTGGAAGAGTAAACCAGGAGAATTTGGCAGACGAGTACACCAACGTTGTCAATTTCGGCGCGTCAATGACCCTGATTTTTGTTGGACCTTCTAGATCCGATACAAGCAATCTCTCAAGGAAAGGCGCATTCTCAATGACCATAACATGGAACGGCTGGAGTGATCTCTTCCCAATTGATGTCTTGTTGCGGGGCCAGCAAGACACATAAATCCATCGGAGATTCGTCGAGGCGATGTGGAGCCTAATGAACCCGTGGATCTGCTCAAGACGAAGGTACTCGAGCGCAGTACAACTGCGGATCAGGTGCTCCATAGCCTTCTTCGAGATGACAACGTCGAAGAGGTCGAGCTTCTTGAGTTGAGGGAGAAGAAGAGCGGGCGCGACATTAATCTAGGGAAGATAGCAGGAGCTGAAGCTGGCGCGGTGCAGCATTGGCATGAGGCGGAGCACGGATGGCGGCAGAGAGCGACATCGTCCAGCTTCAAAGCTGATCTCCTCGAGCTGATCTAGGGCGGGGGATAAGAACCACTTGCCGAACTTGGGTTGGACCTTGCAGCTGGTACTGAACATGCGGATGTCAAGGTGTTTGACTGGCCCAGGGTGCGATGAAAGGATCTTGGAGACTGCGGCCATGCGTTTGCAATCCCCATCACAGAGGCAGCTGTCGATAGTGAGGTTGAGGGGGACGCAGCGCCAGAGGGGGCGCCATCGCCGGGAGAGCAGGGCGGTCTGCACGGCAGATTTGGTGGGGAGGAGGTCGATGATGACGAGCAGCGTGTCATCGGGGAGTCTGCTGATGAAGTCCAGGCTCGCCGGATGCGGTTTTGGCTCGAGCCGCCTCCGCTTGTTGGCTGCCTCACCGTCCATCTCAACCGGCAGCGACGTCGGTGTACACGTGTGCTAGTGTGTGTTTTGTGCTGGGTGTGCGCGAGTGCGTCCTTCTGTGCATGCCGCCGCGCAGTGGTGAATTGTGGGCAAGTGTGTCCTTCGCGCGCAAGAAGTTTGTCCTCAATGCGCCCTCAATTTACTAGCGTGCGGGGTGCTACCCTGAGTGGTTTCAACTTTGTTTACTTCACCGCGTGTTAGATGGGCCTCTAGTTTACTTATTTTCACCCACTGCCACATGGGCCAGCACACGAAGATACATAACACGAGCTGAGAAGGCAGCATGTGGATTGGTTGACCGGTCAACTAAACAATATACGGAGCTATACGCTGACACAGTGAGCGTATAATCCGTTAGTATAGAGAGTTCGAGTGAGAGGTGAGGCATGTGAGAGATAGCAGAGAGAGAGAGAAAGAGCTACTCCCTCCGTTCGATAATGTAGTTCCAACATTTTTTTAAGTCAAATTTTTGAAACTTTGACCAAGTTTATAAAGAAATTACTTATATCTACAATACCAAAGATAAATGATAGTACGAAGTAAGTACATGTTGTGATGAATCTAATGATCGTTCCAGATGTAAATGTTTTTCTCCACATATACCTGGTCAAATGTTTCTGAGGTTTGACTTTTCAAAACATCCATATGCTTATGGACATGACAGAGTCCCTAACAAGAGAGAGAGAGAGAGAGAAGTGTGTGTGTGTGTGTGTGAAAGAGACATGGACAACACACGATAAAAGTAGAGAAAAAGCATGCGTGTCTTATGCAAACATATCACACATGCATCTTCGACAACGGAGGCAAGGTGAGGAGATAGTGTCTGGTTGTTTGGAACCGAGAGAGCAAGACCCCTAGCACGTGGCCAAGAGGGGTCTGACAAACAAGGGAGAGAGGTCGAGAGAGACGTACGGAGAAAATGCAGACATGGGGAGGAGAGAGTGTATGTTTGTCATAGAGAGATCCCCTGGAGATCGTGATGGGACTACATGGGTGGGAGATCGAGTGACAAGGTGTGTGCGCGATAGAAGATGCCCCGAGAGATATCGAGATAGACGTATGGATGGAAGGAGACAATACGTGTGTTCCTGTTGGCTAGTAAGAGATAATCATACTTAGGAGGGGGGAGTGCTTGCGCCTATGATGGATTGAGGGATTATGGTACTTAGGGGGGTGCGTGTCACATGGAGAGAGAACAAGGGCGGAGAGTGTTGGATGGGTCTATATGTATAGCGCGAGCGAGACATGTGTATGTGTGAACTAGGGAGATATAAGGCCAGTTTGGCTTGCGTCCTGAGCATCTTTTGCCTGGCCTGGGGTTGTGGCTCGATTTCATGCACACTTGTTTGGTTGCTACCCTGTGAAAAAGAAAGCCCGCCTGGCCTGGGTTCCCTTGCACTTTAATTAGCCTGGCTGAACTCTAGACACTGCAAGTAGCCTGGCCCAGGCGGCCGATTTTGAACGCCTGGTCGTGCCTGGTTGTGTGGCCACGAGGCTAACAGCAACATGGATGGATATTAGCATTAAATAATTGATGCATGGATTGATTGATGGGACGTTGATGCTTTGCCTGGCCCAGGCATGAACCAAATGCTTCAGCACCACACAAGCCTGGCTAGGAAGAAATATTTTACATCTCACATCCACACCAGGAAGTACCGGTCATCAAGGCACGAGGGTCAGGTCACGAACCAAACTGACCAATAAAGTTTGAGAGAGATTGAGGAGCCCCGATAAGGCTGAGTGGTGCGTCAGATAGCTGAGAGGGGGAAAGAGATATTCCATCCGCTCCATAATGCAATGCATGTAAATTTTTTAGAAGTCAAACTTTGGAAACTTTGATCTGGTTTACGCAAATGTTATTTATATCTACAATACCAAAGATACATCATACAAAACTACCTCTCATGGTGAATCTAATGGTATATGTTTGTCGTACTAGATGTAACTCTTTTTCTCCACGTACATGGTCAAACTTTGTGATGTTTGACTTTTCAATAAATCTATATGCTATGGACCGAGGAGAGTGCCTTAGTCGAGACAGATCAAGTGCGTGTGAAGGAGAATGAGTAAGTGTGCAAAAAGAGTATGTGTGTGAAAGAGAAAGTGACAACAAACGATAAATTAGAGAGAGTGTGTGTTTTTTCGTTTCTTATGCGAACATATCACGCATGCATCTCCGAGATGGAAAAGTGAGGCAAGGAGATACACGAAGATAGCTAGTGTGTGATTGTTTGCAACGTAGAGAGACACCCCTATAGCACATGTCCAATAGAGGTGTGGCCAACAAGGAACAAAGGTTGAGAGGGACACATGGATGGCATGGATGCATGGGGAGGGAGAGAGGGTGTGTTTGTGATAGAGAGATCCCGTCGAGATCGTGAGGGGATTATATGGGTGGGAGATCAAGGGAGTGCGTGCGCGATAGAAAGACGCCCCGAGAGAAATCGAGATAGACCATGCACATGTTTGTGATGGAGATTAAGATTAGCTAGTCATATAAATATAGGGTGACTGCGTGTGCCTACAATTGAGTGAGATACCATCATACTTGGCTAGCTGGGCATGAGATTGTGTGTGTGCGCGTGTGAGATGGAGAGAGAAAGAGGGGGAGAGATAGAGTTTTAGATGGGCCTATCGAGTGCGAGTGAGATAGGCATATGTATGTGTGACCCAGGTGGATGGAGAGTTTGAGAGAGGGGGGAAGAGCTCCGAGACGACATAGTGGTGCGTAAGAGAGTTACAGCCAAAGAGCCAAGGAATCTGTGTGCGTACGATGAGTGCACCCAAGATATCTAGCTTGGACTAGCTAGAGTATCATACATAGTGTGCGAGAGAGACCTATAGATGGTGTATATATGCATGCGAACTAGAAAGACCCCCCCCCCCCACACACACACACACACAAAGAGATAGAGAGAGAGATGGAGAGAAAGGGAGAGGGACGAACAAGGTTTTTGTGTCGGATGCGTTCGATAGAATTGAAGATTGTCGGCGAGAGAGAGAGAGAGAGAGAGAGAGAGAGAGAGAGAGAGAGAGAGAGAGAGAGAGAGAGAACAGGAGTCTGGGAGAGGGGGAGGTCGCGTTTTATGCATCAAAGACTGATATAAACAATGTTTCGATATAAACTTGCATTCAAATATTTAAATTGGAGAACATGTTGTCTGCAATCCACACATGAACGGATATATGTGTATATCAAACAAGTTCATTAATTTGACTTTCAACATGTTCATGGAGTACTATAATACTGTACAACATGCTACTCGATTGAGGTGTTCAATTTTGGATTTAGTTCACTATTTTGACCTACTGAACAAGCTATTTCATTTAATCGAGATATTTCATTTTGGGTTTGATTCACGTTTTTGAGTGGGTCAACTATTTGTCATATAGTAAATTGCTAGCAACGAGCATGTAAAAACACATTACTCCCGAGCATCATCTCTCCATCTAAAAAAGAAGTGGCAAGATAATATTTCAAAATTTGATCCGAATCGACTTGGTAAGATAGACGTGGATGCTCGTTCTCCCAAAATTTGAACGAACCGTTAAACATCCTCTCTGCTCGGTGGAATTCGCCCGAGCAAATAAATGGGAGACGTGAAATTACCGTCCTATGTGGGACACGCATCAATTGGCCCGTTGTACATCGAGGGTAGGTTCGTAACTTCATCCAAGCGCGCCTTCTCCTCAGTCGAAATGACATGTGCCAAATAATTCATAAACCATGGTCGGCAAAACACGCTCTCCTCACCCGAAATAGCTCGCGCCCACTATTTCAAAACACGCTCTCCTCGCCCGAAATCGCTTGCGCCCACTATAGTTCAAAACAAGCCCTCCTTGCCTGAAATCGCTCCCGCCCAGAGAAGCAAAGTTACTCTACTATCCCCGACCCTCGGTACACAGACCAAAGTCGGGAAGCCTATAGGAAAGGGTAGAACAGTAACTCCCCCTCACATTTCAGACAAATGCGTCCGTAAGACATGGTTCCACTCCCCTCCCAATTTCCCCCTCCCGCCCCCTTCATACCTCGTGGGTGCCAAATCACCTTCTCCCCAGGAAGCTCCCTTCTCCCGAGCCACGAAACCTCAGCCCCACCTCCATGGCACCCCCACCGCACCAATTTCCCATCCGCCCTCCTCCCTAATGCCGGAGACGTTGTCCATTTGCCGTCGTGCACTGGGTCGTGTGCCTCTTACTCCGTGCTTCTGGTGCTGCCTCGATGACGGCCGCGTGAACCGTACCGGAGCTAATTCACCCCCGCCGTTGTTCATGGCGCCGAAGCGGCTCCAACTTCGGATCCGTCCAGAGTCCTGGCGCTGCTTCGGCGTAGCCGTCGACCGTCGCGACATCGCTCTTTCCCTGCCGCTGGTTGCCACCGCAACCACGCCGGCCTCACCGACTCGGCAGCTAGACCTGCCTACTACACCATGCCGCCAGATAGGTCGCACCCTCATCTCAAATCACTTTATTTAGGCATCAGTTGTCTGAATTTTTATTCTGGGCCAATCGATTTGCAATGGGAAGCAGCACCCCTCGAGGCGGCGGAGCTCCTAGGCTGCTGGTTGGCTGGTGTCTAATGTAAGGGTGCGGGGCCGCAAGTTCGCCGCGGAAGCAGCGCTTAGATGGCTATCTTTTAGAGTTGCGTGGGTTGAAGGTACTGCCGCCGCCGGATCTGGATGACGGGAGTCTTTGTGGATTGGCCCGGGGGCGGCGCAACCACGACAGTGCGGTGGAGCGGGGAGCGGGGTTTTGGCCGGGGCCACGGACGGCGGAGGAAGGCTGCTCTGCCATTGGTCGCTGGCTCTCCCGGGAAGATTCCGAACAATGTCAGTAGGGAGGCACAAGACGGCCAGCCATCCGGCGTAGATCGGACAGTACCAAAATAAAATAAAATCTTGTGACCCCAATTTAGTCTTCAGTCAATAGACGTGTGACCACTCTCATACCTTGCTATTGATCTCTTAGTGTATTTCTTCAGATCAAAGACATATGTTGTTCTTAACATTATGTGTTATCTGCATCTTCAGACACACCATCTTCCGACTCACTGCAACTGCTCCAACAAGGGAAGCATACACCAGAAGGGAGCTATAGTCCCCACTCAACAGTTCCCTGCATCGAATGCGCGTGCCCGACATGCACAGCCACAACAACTGCAGGGCCATCGACAAGTCAGCACATGATGCTCACTCCTATGGATGGCAGCCAGATAGGTTGTACCCTCATCTTACTTGTGTGCAACATTTATGGCTTTGTTATTCATCTAAGCATGGAAAATAGATCATCACATTTCACTGTATATTCATGCTGATCTCTTACGGGTCTTGTTCAGGAGTTAACGTTGTTCCATAGTTCAGCTAAGATACTTGTTCTTTAGGTAACACTATTCCATAGTTATCATCCATCAGCCAATGCTATCCCACAGGCTGGTGATTATAGTATTATACCACTTCTAGTATTTCCTATGTTGTTCTTTAATACTTTTGTGTGCCATCTAGTTAATCCGAGTACAAACGATACATATTCTATAGCTTTCATCTGTGTTCTCCCTTTAGTTTATGAGACATGTTGCTGCTAGTTAACCCCAGTCCTACAATTTATGTCGTCTCCTACAGGCACTCATTACATAAATCTAACTACTAGTTATCTTCCATGCATGTCAGATATAATTGCACACACTGATATATCCACAAGAACCTCACGGAGCAATGTAAAGGCCAATAAACTTGATGTCAATGATACCCAATATGCTGGAACATGT
Source organism: Triticum urartu (assembly GCF_003073215.2). Lineage (NCBI taxonomy): Eukaryota > Viridiplantae > Streptophyta > Magnoliopsida > Poales > Poaceae > Triticum > Triticum urartu. The sequence goes on along the minus strand of NC_053027.1, from coordinate 79,102,301 downwards.
AAAGGAAGTTCTTCAGAAGACTTGCAGAAAGATGATGAATCCTCTTCACCCCACAAGGTCCTTGCTCTAACTTGGCCTGTGATATGGGTACAACATGCATATAATGTCCTGGAGTGTATCTACTCTGTTACAATGCCATGTGCTTAGCATGTTGATCATGCATGTAAATATGTCATGCCTTCCTGTTTTTCAGTACCTATTCCATTCATGATAACATGTTTTCAAATTCAAGTACTGTCATTCTACTCTATCGCAATGCCATCTGCTTAATTTGGACATCATGCTTCTGAATATCTTATGCATTGTTATTCATCAGTATGTACTTCATCTGTCTACCATACCATGTTTTTTACATTGAAGTGTTGTTCTAGTGCTCTGTTGCAATGCCATCTTATTTTCCCAATCATACACGTGTATGTTGCCTTAGTTATTTCTGTACGTATTCCGCTAGCATACAGTTTTACATTCAATTAGTGTTTTTTTGCTGTGTTGTCCTGTCGTATCCCTAGCTCTTACACCATACTCCCTCCGTCCGGATGACATGTTGCCGAAATGGATAAAAAGGATGTATCTAGAACTGAAATACGCCTAGACCCATCCATTTTTTCTGGATGGAGGGAATACATGTCAATATGTCATGATTTCTATTCTTTAGTACCTATTCCATCTCTGTGCTGCCGCATGTTTTATAATTAAAGCACCGTTCTTCTATACAAGGCATGCAAGGGGAAGACGACTATGTTAGAATCTGAAGGGTTACAAACAAGGCCTTTGCAAAAGATCCAAACGCCAGGAGATAATAAACCAACTCCAGTTTTTATAGATACTGATCCAGCACAGAGAAACCCAACTCCTACAGATAATAAGCAGATTCCAGTGGCCAAAGAACTAGTCCGCTCCAGTCCAGCAAAAATTATGTCAACTCAATTCTAAGAAGCATGTGTGTATCCTTGCATCATGAAATTTTATAGCATGATGATCATATTTTCTACATGTTTCTTACCCATCTGTCTTTTAGAAAATAAGCTTAACAGATAGAAGATTTTCTGCAATGGTATCGTTTATGAGGAAAGATTCTTGCAGGAATTCTCTGTGCTCCAATGTAGATGTAAGTCCCTGCCGTATATCACTATATTTTTACATCAGCATGTATTTTGTTAATAGGTGTGAATCCAACCTTTATCTGATATAAATTTAGTTGTAGCAAAATGTATGATTAAAGGCCACAATGTTGATTTTTGCAAGGAAAACTGCCTGGTAGTTTTGCATCCTGAGCTGCATGAGTGTACTATCTCATATCAGTGGGTTTGAATACTTTGGTTCTGCAGTGGGTTTTTTAGTGTTTTTTACTGTGTTGTCCTATCGTATCCCTAGCTCTTACACCATACTCCCTCCGTCCGGATTAAATGTCGCAGAAATGGATAAAACTGGATGTATCTAGAACTGAAATACGCCTAGACCCATCCATTTATTTCCGGATGGAGTGAATACATGTCAATATGTCATGCCTTTCTATTCTTCAGTACCTATTCCATCTCTGCTGTAGCATGTTTTATAATTGAATCACCTTTCTTCTATATAAGGCATGCAAGGGGAAGACGGCTATGCTAGAATCTGAAGGGTTACAAACCAGGTCTTTGCAAAAGATCCAAACGCCAGGAGATAATAAACCAACTCCATTTTTCATAGATACTGCTCCAGCACAGAGAAACCCAACTCCCACTGATAATAAGCAGATTCAAGTGGCCAAAGAACTAGTCTGCTCCAGTCCAGCAAAAGATTGTCAACTCCATTCTAAGAAGCGTGTGCGTATCCTCGCATCATGAAATTTTAAAGCATTCTGATCATATTTTCTACATGTTTCTTACCCGTCTCTCTTTTGGAAAATAAGGTTAAACGATACAAGACTTCCTCCATTGGGATCGTATTCGAGGAAAATATCTTGCGGGAATTCTCTATGCTCCAGTGCTGATGTAAGTACCTGTTGTATATCACTATATTTTTACATCAGCGTGTATTTTTTTAATCGGCCTGAGTCTAACCTTTATCTGATCTAAAATTTGTTGTAGCAAAATGTTAAAGGCGCCAATGTTGGTTTTTGTAAGGAAAACTGCCTGGTAGTTTTGCGTACTAAGCTGCATGAATGTGCTATCTCATATCACGCACATTACTGAATTGTAGTGCTTCTCTAGTTGCCCATTCATTCATTTTGTCAATGTTGCTTTCGTATTACCTTACCTGGCTGATGATAGTTGTGCCATATTGTGTTAATTTGGTGTAGGATAGTTGCCCAAACGTTCGTTGTGTCAATGTTGCTTTCCTATTATCTGACTTGGCCAATGATAGCAATGCTAGTGTGTTAATTTTGTGCAGGCTGCTGAAGATAAGAAGACAAACTCTGGAAACAGCAAGGCAACCCCATTGTTTCTTTCCAGTAAATCTAGGCCAGGTAATATGGCAATAACTCATGATTAATCTGTTTGGTTCTCGTCCTAATTTATGTTATGATGCAGTGGTCAAGACACTCTCCACTATCAATAATACAAGCCTACCAAAATCGCCATCTGAATCTGTTCAGTATCCTCTGTCTCGAATGCGACGGAATAAATGTATGTTTGTGAACCAATTAATGGCTGAAGCAATGATGGAAATGGTGGATGAATCAGAGGTGCAGGGTCGTGCGACACAACAACTGATTAATGTTTTCAGAGACAGTGTGGCAAAGCAGCAAGAACTTGCCCACATGCTTATGGGTGTCATCTGTGCTGAGGTTGCAGATTGTGACGTTGTAGATGGTTAGGTTCTGCTCATTTATTTGCACTGGCATCAATCTTTGATTGCCCAGTGCAGAGCTAGATGGCAGTTCCTTACCTCCCCTTGTAGTTGAGGGATAAATCTTGGTTTTTGGATCTCTCAAGTTCTTCAGAATGATAAGAAGATATAAATCCCAAGTGACTCAAAGAACAGAGCTATGCTCCTCGGCAACGGCGCCAGAAAATAGTCTTGATAACCCACAAGTATAGGGGATCGCAATAGTTTTCGTGGGTAGAGTATTTAACCCAAATTTATTGATTCGACACAAGGGGAGCCAAAGAATATTCTCAAGTATTAGCAGCTGAGTTGTCAATTCAAGCACACCTAGAAACTCAATATCTGCAACAAAGTATTTAGTAGCAAAGTAATATGATAGTAGTGGTAACGATAGCAAAAGGTAATGATAACAAAAGTAGTGTTTTTGGTATTTTGTAGTGATTGTAACAATAGCAACGGAAAAGTAAATAAGCGAAGAACAATATATGGAAAGCTCGTAGGCAATGGATCGGTGATAGAGAATTATGCCGGATGCGGTTCATCATGTAACAGTCATAACCTAGGGTGACACAGAACTAGCTCCAATTCATCAATGTAATGTAGGCATGTATTCCGAATATAGTCCTACGTGCTTGTGGAAAAGAACTTGCATGACATCTTTTGTCCTACCCTCCCGTGGCAGCAGGGTCCTAGCGGAAACTAAGGGATATTAAGGCCTCCTTTTAATAGAATACCGGACCAAAGCATTAACACATAGTGAATACATGAACTCCTCAAACTACGGTCATCACCGAGAGTGGTCCCGATTATTGTCACTTCGGGGTTGCCAGATGATAACACATAGTAGATGACTATAGACATGAAAGAAAGGATCAAGAACTCACATATATTCATGAAAACATAATAGGTTCATATCTGAAATCATGGCACTCGGGCCCTAGTGACAAGCATTAAGCATAGCAAAGTCATACCAACATCAATCTCAGAACATAGTGGACACTAGGAATCAAACCCTAACAAAACTAACTCGATTACATGATAAATCTCATCCAACCCATCACCGTCCAGCAAGCCTACGATGGAATTACTCATGCACGGCGGTGAGCATCATGAAATTGGTGATGGAGGATGGTTGATGATGACGATGGCGATGGATTCCTCTCTCCGGAGCCCCGAAAGGACTCCAGATCAGCCCTCCCGAGAGGTTTTAGGGCTTGGCGGCGGCTCCATATTGTAAAACACGATGAATCCTTCTCCTTTATTTTTTTCTCCCCGAAAGTGAATATATAGAGTTGGGGTTGATATCGGAGGAGCTCCAGGGGGCCCACGAGGTAGGGGCGCGCCCCCCACCCTTGTGGCTAGGGTGTGGGCCCCCTGGTCTTGATCTTTTGCCAGTATTTTTTATTATTTCCAAAAGGACGCTCCGTGGAGTTTCAGGTCATTCCGAGAACTTTTATTATTTTATGCTTCTTATTTTTCTTAGTACGACGGTAGCATTATGAGATGATCCCTTACTAAATTTCAAGGTATAAGTGTTCTCCCTGAGTATGCACCGTTGCGACAGTTCTTCGTGCTGAGACACCACGTGATGATCGGGTGTGATAAGCTCTACGTTCACATACAACGGGTGAAGCCAGTTTTGCACATGCAGAATACTTGGGTTAAACTTGGCGAGCCTAGCATATGCAGATATGGCCTCGGAATACTGAGACCGAAAGGTCGAGCGTGAATCATATAGTAGATATGATCAACATAGTGATGTTCACCATTGAAAACTACTCCATCTCACGTGATGATCGGACATGGTTTAGTTGATATGGATGACGTGATCATTTAGATGACTAGAGGGATGTTTATCTAAGTGGGAGTTCTTAAGTAATATGATTAACTAAACTTAAATTTATCATGAACTTAGTCCTGATAGTATTTGCATATCTATGTTGTAGATCAATATCTTGCGATGTAGCTCCCCATTTATTTTTTATATGTTCCTAGAGAAAAATAAGTTGAAAGATGATAGTAGCAATGATGCGGAATGGATCCGTGATATGAGGGTTATCCTCATTGCTGCATGGAAGACTTATGTCCTTGATGCACCACTAGGTGACAGGCCTATTTCGGGAGCAGATGCAGACATTATGAACGTTTTACAAAGCTCGGTATGATGACTACTTGATAGTTTAGTGCACCATGCTTTACAACTTAGAACTGGGACTTCAAAAATGTTTTGAACTACATGGAGCATATAAGATGTTCCGAGAGTTGAAATTGGTATTTCAGACTCATGCCCATGTTAAGAGGTATGACACCTCTGACAAAGTACTTTGCCTACAAGATGGAGGAGAATAGCTCAGCTAGTGAGCATATGCTTAGAGCTTCTGAGTATTACAATCACTTGAATCAAGTGGGAGTTAATCTTCCAGTTAAGATAGTGATTGACAGAGTTCTCTAGTCACTATCACCAAGTTACTAGAACTCTGTGATGAACTATAATATGCAAGGGATGATAAAAATGATTCCCAAGCACTTCGCGATGCTGAAATCGGTGACGGTAGAAATAAAAAAAGCATCAATTGTTGATGGTTAACAAGACCACTAGTTTCAAGAAAAAGGGCAAAGAAAAAGAAAGGGAACTTCAAGAAGAATGGAAAGCAAGTTGCCACTCCCATGGAGAAGCCCAAAGCTAGACCCAAGCCTGAAACTAGTGCTTCTACTACAAAGGAAATGGTCACTGGGAGTGGAACTGCCCTAGATACTTGGCGGATAAGAAGGATGGCAAAGTGAACAAAGCTATATTTGATGTACATGTTATTGATGTGTACTTTACTAGTGTTCATAGGAGCCCCTAGGTATTTGATACTGGTTCAATTGCTATGATTAGTAACTCGAAACAGGAGTTACAAAATGAACAAAGACTAGTTGAGGGAAGGGTGACGATGTGTGTTGGAAGTGATTCCAAGGTTGATAAGATCACCATAGCACACTCCTTTTACCTTCGGGTTTGTGTTGAACCTAAAATAAATGTTATTTGGTGTTTGCGTTGAGCACAATATGATTGGATCATGTTTATTGCAATACGGTTATTCATTTAAGTCAAAGAATAATTGTTATTATGTTTACATGAATAAAACCTTCTGTGGTCATACACCCAAGGTGAATGGTTTATTGAATATCGATCGTAGTGATACACATATTCATAATATTGATGCCAAAAGATGCAAAGTTGATAATGGTAGTGCAACATATTTGCACTACCAAAAAAAGACACATCTGTGACATTTTGGGCCGAACGATTTTTTTTCTGTCATGCTTATGACACTTTTATGACGATAATTGTGACAATACCCAGTATCATCATAGATGTTGTGGGATCCTACTTCTATGAAAAAAAATCATGGCAGAAAATGGGCTTTTCGTCCTAGGCGAGTCAGAGACGTAGCTGCATGACATTCTTTGGGCCGTCCATGACGGAGAAAACCATGGTAGAAGCGAGGGCGAGGAAAATATCGGGGGAGTTCCCGGTTACGGTGGGTGGTCGAGGGCCGAGCGATGCGCATTTCTCTCGTGTGTACGCGTGTGTGTGCGACACGTTGCGCTCTAACTGGACCCGAGCGAGGCGTTGGGCTCTAACTGAACCCGAGCGATTGCACTAAAGGCTATACATTACTGAACCCGAGCGATCGATCAACTTAACTGAACCCGAGTGATTCCTTCTCTACTGCTGCTAACTGAAGCCGATCGATGCTGCCTCTAGATGAATAGTGAGTGTTGTTGGGGGGTTTGGATGAACAGCTCCCAGTGGGGGGGTTGGATGAACAGGACCCCGTGGTAGTAGAGGCCGTTGCCGCTGGATGAACAGGACACCGATCGATCAAACCGGTGGATGAACAGGACCCCGTGGAGGGCTGGATGAACAGGACCCCGTGGAGGGCTAGATGAACAGTAGCCGGTGGAGGGCTAGTTGAACAGTAGCCGGTGGAGGGTTGGATGAATAGTAGCCTGTGGAGGCATGGTTGAACAGGACCCCATGGAGAGGGTTGGTTGAACAGTAGCCGGTGGAGGCTGGATGAAGAGGAGCCCGTGGATGAACAGTAGGAGGTGGAGGCTGGAGGAGGTCGACGGTGGATGAATAGTAGCCTGTGGTGGCTGGAGGAGGTCGACGGTGGAGATGAACAGTATCCCGTGGAGTCCCGTTTTGCGGTACGCCACACCCCTCCCGATGAACAGGACCCCGTTTCGACCGTAGCGCTCCAATACAAATCCGTTTCCTCCGTTTTGCAATACGCCACACCCCTCCCGATCAACAGGACCCCATTTCCACCGTAGGAGGTCCGTTTCCTCCATTTTGCGGTACACCAGACCCCTCCCAATGAACAGGATCCAGTTTCCACCGTGGTCGGTCGAACACAAGGATGTTTCCTCCGTTCTGCGGTACACCAGGCCTCGTTTCCATCAGGTATTCCATCGAAGCCGGTTAGCTCCCAATGAACAGCATGTGTTCCGTTGCCTCCCTATGAACACGATGCGTTCCGTTGCCTCCTCATGAACACGATGACGACGCAGTTTCTCCGATCCGACCCAGCCACAGCCATATACACGAGCCCTGACCATACGTATGCGCGATTAGGTGTATGAGACCCTGCTCGTATGTAAGTACGTGCCCATATTTACTTTTTTGCACCCTGGCCGTTGTACGTACGTGTACATGCTATGTGCGTGCCTCTACTACGATACGTGCGCACCTCTATGTGACAGCCTGGTTTTTGCCCTCTTTTATTTGCCTGGTTTTCATTTGAATTGATTCTAAAATTTGGAGTTTTTGAATCTTTTCATGTGGACTTAAACACTTGGGAACCCTTGGCTTTCACCCAAGTCCCTCATCTCCCTCCCTAATCATCATTTCCTCTCTGGTTCACCTCATAATAATATTTGGAATATTTTGCTTTAATGAAAAATATTCATTTCCTTCTCTTAAACCCTAGCTAGATCAATGTGCTCCAAAGCAACCCCATTTTTTCTTGCCCACAAAAATCTGAGAAAATTCACAAATATTCTTTCAACCCTAGGGCACCTTCCTGAGCAAAAAATATTGCACCACTTTTTGGAATATTTTTGCTACAGAAAATATTTCCTGTTCTGGACAGAAATGGTGGTTTCTACAGCAACTACCATTTTACTCGCTCCAATGAGGCTGATTTTTCTTGTGCATCATCACCTTAGTAGATGATTGCTAGCCTGCAAAAACCAGCCCCAAACTCCCAGCCATTTGACCTCAGTAAACTATCAAAGTTACTGATCACAAACTTACTTGGCTTGTAAAATCATTTCTACTGCGTCTGGGTCCAAACCAAATCGTGGTAATCTTCAAAACTACCATGAACAACAAGCCGGACATGAACTTTGGATGTAGGTCGGCCTGAGGGAAAAGTTCATGCTGTGACCACGCGTGTACACGATGCACTCCTGCATGTCGACGCGCTCTTGAGTGCCACCGAGTGCTCTGTTTCGCGTGTGCTCGCTTCCCCGACTGCCAAAGCGTGCCAAACCTCGCCACCATCTTCGTCCAAACCCCCTTAACTCCCCCTAGCACTCTCCAACGCCGGATCTCGCCGCAGCGAGCATGGTCCGGCCAACATAACAGTGCGGTGTGCACTATGCTCGTCGCCCTCTCCTTGATCCTGTGCTCGTCCCCGTTCGCCCACAGTCCCCGTGTGAGCTGCGTCGCCTTCTCCCCCTCTCACTGACGCCGCTCGTCTCCGGGCGCCGTGTCCAGGTGTCAATGGCGGAGCCCGATTCCCCCCTTGTTGCTCGCCTATAAATGGAGCCACCCCCAGCATCCTCCAGCACCATCCTCCACTCCCACACACCCCACAACATCGTAGAGAACCGTAGCCCGGCCAGGCAGGCCGCGGGCCGCTGTCCCCGAGCTCGAGCTCACCGGCGATCCTCTCGGGTTGTCACGGTAGCTCCAACCCTCCCAGGCCTGGGCAACCCTTCCAGGGCCTCTGCCACGCTCCGGTGGTGCCGTTCCGCCAGGTTGGAGCCCCTAGAGTCGGCGCTGTTCGCCGTCGTCTTTGTCTCCGGCGACCTCCGCTCTCTGCCTCCGCTTGCGAGGTCGAATCCGATGCTGTTCGACCACCCTAGCTACGCTACGGGTACGGGAAGGTGCGCCTCCATCCCCTCTCTCGATCCCTCCCTCTCGTTTTGGCCAAGGAGCCCTCGTCGCTGGCGTGAGCTCTGGCGAAGCCACGACCTCCTCTGTTTCCTTCTCCCTCTCCCCTCACCTCACTAGCGGGGCCTACTAGTTAGCCACTCACTACACGCGCGAAGTGGTACGAGTGGTGGCTCCCCGAGGCTTTACGTCTTCGACGTCACCCCCCCCCCAATCTGTTTTTATTTAAATTCAAATTTCATTTATATCCACAGAGATTCAAACAGCTATAACTTTTCAACCACAAGTCCAAATGAATTGATTCTTTTTGCATTGTGTTCTTTGCAAAGAAATCTAGCAGCCCACCAAAAATCAGATTTTTCCTTGCTGTCTAGATTTTCTGGTGATTTTCAGAAGGGTTCTTGATGTTTTGTTTTTGTGTTTAAAATTATTTTCTGAGAGTGAAGCTTGTCCTGAGGAACACCAGAGGGCTTGTGAGCCTCATCTGCACTAAGGCAAGCCACAGCAACATTTTCATGATGCCACTTCAATATTTGTGATTTTCCTACTTGAATGAATGAATTAATCCATGCATTTAAATCATCATTATTATGTTAATTATATTCTGTTAAGTGTCTGTTTAAGTTTATATGTTTATATTATCAGAAAGTTTGTAGCTAACTAAGTTGAGATAGAAACTAGAATTAATCTTTCCTATGATAGAAATAATATGGTTATGGATATAAGTAATTAATTGGAATTATTTTCTTGCATGAGAAAAATGATAAAATTGGTTAGAGAAGATTATGTTTAATGTGAAGTTAATCCTAACCAGAGAAGTATGAGGAGTTGTTGTTGTTATGCTTAGTGTGGATTTAGTTGACTCGGTTATTTCCATTAATGTGTGGTGCCTATCTTAGTGTTGCATTTCATGGCATAATATGACACCGCTTATTCTTTTTAAGTTGAACCTGATAATAATACAACTTGAATATATCGTTGACCGGGTCATGGTGCCCTCGAATCGAGTTGTTTCCCAGTGCAACCACATTTGCCTGTATGGGAAGGCCTTTATCCCATCTGTTGTCATGCCTCTGGTCGGTGCCTCCAACTAGGGAAGGTTATGGGTGTGCGGTACCCTGGCCCGGTAAGCAGACATAAACTTGTGAGCCCGTTGTTGAGATTTTGGTACCGGTCCCCGTGAGGGACGGTCCCCGTGAGGGATGTTTGGCCACGACGGTGGTCGTTGTGTCTTTGGTAGACACGGGGCCACCCAGGACTAGCCTAGTTGGGAATGGGTCGGAGTGGCCGAGAGAGTGTCATGGCAATGAAGGGGTTTCGTCGGAATGCCATTGGTCCACCTGAATGGGAGTACGAGGCCATGGGTTCGGTGGTGTGGGTACAGTGCGCTACCTCTGCAGGGTGTATTAATCTATCGGTAGCTGAGTCCACGGTTACGGACACCTCGAAAGTAGGTCACACCATGGGTCAACATTGAATTAATCTTGCACACTAAGTCATGAACTTTGCACTATTGAGGATGGCGGGAAGGTCATCATGTCGGTTGAGACCAAGTGTTGGTCGTGGTTGTGATCGCCGGAAGGATCACTGTTTGAGACCAAATATTGGTCGTGGCTGTGGTCGCCGGAATGATCATGAGGTATCCATAGATAAGATCAGGTGGTTGGTACATTTGTGATCCAGAAGCGATCACCGTTGGTAAGCTAGTCTGACGGTCTGCTCTCATAAGAGCGTGATCACAGCATGTTGGTTATATTGTTGTATTACTAATAATTGGTTAATTATCATGATATTGTTTATCATTATGTTTATGCTTGTTGTGAGCTTGCAAGTACATTCAATGTACCGACCTGGCGTGTCATGCCAGTTTTCGAGAAAGTCTCGCGGAAAGGAGTGTCGTCCGAGTCTAGATCGTGTCCACATCGTTGTCCATGTGCTATGGAGCTTCCGCTACAACGTTGTTCCACTGCCGCGTAGTTTTTATGATCGAGGCCTTTATGTTCACTAAATAATGTACATATTGTCCAGCCGCACCGTGTGTGCCGCTCGGCCTCATTACCTGTTGTAATGTAAACTTTGATCCGCTAGCATCAATAAAGCGGTTGTTTTCTGTACCAGGATGTTGTGTGTTGCCAGAAGACATGGTATCTGGGCTGTTAATGCAAGGTAAACCGGTTGCTCTGAGCCGGGGTGCCACAACGCTTGGTATCAGAGCCGCGCTGACCGTAGGCCATGCTAGACTTCGATGTGATAACTGGACGTTAGATATGAGTCTTAGTTGACTGTCGGTAGCATTTATTGCTGGTTGTTGCATTGCATGCACTTGTTTTATTTTGCTAACCTGCTAATGGTTGTGAGTGTAGATGGCTCGGATGCCGTATCTGTGCTAGTTGCAGCTTATGCCGTTCACGTCGCCGCATCTTCTTCGTAGCGTGTGGCGTCCATTGTACCCCCTCGGTGATGATCCAGTCTATCGCGTGTACCAGGAGCGTCTAGGTGCCTCAGTGTATGAGTATCACGCAGTGGTTACTCTGTGCACCAATTCCGATTCCAGCACTTACACTTGTACCTCTCGGAGCGGTTACGCTTCAACCGCTTCTCAGGTTGTCCAGTTTGCTACATTTGCGGTCCTTGTTGAGCTTCGTTACAACGAGGTCCGGATGCAGAATCACCTAGGTTTCTACTACTATCCTTCACTGCACGACAATGGTCGTGTCTGTTTCCCTACCATTGATCCGGAGTCTGATAGTGTTGCTAGTCATCTTGCTCATTACATCACTGCTAGCTATCTTATGATCCACGAGCTGGCTCGAGAGCTGGCTCGTGCTCGTACTGCTTTAGCCACTGCTTTAGTCACTACTAGATCTACCACAACTCCATCCTCTCTGGGATTTACTCCTTATATTCTAGCCAGTTCTAGTTCCCCTGTTTCACCGGTTACTCCCCCAAGTAGCTCGAGCGCCTCGATGGTGAACCCTCTCAGTGCCCCTGCTGAGTGGGGTGCACTCCTCACTACTCCTATAGCCCCGATGATTCATACTTCACTTGTCCCTAAGGGAGAGCCCTCTAGGCAGCATCGTCGTGTTACCTTTACCCAGAGGTCTTAGTTAACCTCGTCAGTTCCGGATCCGAGTCCGCTTCAGGAGAGGACCCCGCAGCACCAGCAGAGCAGTAGAGCCCCTGAGTATCCGCAGTCGTCGGGATGATGTCCAGATGAAGTAGTGTGAGTCATGATGTTTCGTTTTCTGTATGAGAGTAGTTGAACCTGGCATGTTGGTTATCTTTCATGTATGAGTCTATGTATAATTATGTTGGAACTCTATTTTATTCGCCGTGTTTTCTTCGTCATTTTGGTTTTTCTCAGGCTTTTGTTGCTAGCTTTTCCCCAATTTATTTTGAATGTTTCTCATCTCGGTTGTGTTGCCTTGGGAAAATCATAATAGGATGCCACGGGGAGGCAGCAGTAGCAATGTTCGCGAGGGTACCCCTGTTCATCGTTCCGCACGACAGGCAGGACACTCCCCCGAGCCGTACGTTCCACCACCGCCTCCACCGCCAAATCCGCCCTCTATCAAGCAAATTCTGCGAATGTTTGAGGAAAGATGGAATAATGATCTGATTGAAATATTAAGAAGTGTGCAAGCCATGGTTGGTCAGAATGGAAATCAATATGGTCACCACTCCAAGCTGTCAGATTTTCAAAGGACCAAGCCTCCCAGTTTTAGTCAGGTCCTTGATCCCTTGGATGCTGACGATTGGTTACGAACCATTGAGAGAAAGCTTGAGATTGCTCGTACGGAAGAAGATGATAAAGTTCTATTTGCAACTCATTATCTTGAAGGCACTGCTGCCATATGGTGGGAAAATGGAAAAGCCATGTGGCCCGCTGATGAAGAAATTACCTGGACAAAATTCAAGGATCAATTCTGGAAATATCATATCCCTACTGGAATTATGAAGACTAATCAGCACGAATTTCTCTCGCTCCTCTAAGGAAATCAGTCTATGGGTGAATATCTGCAAAAATTCAATCACCTGGCCCGTTACTCCCTTCATGACGTGGCCACCGAAGAGAGAAAGATTGACAGATTTCTTGGTGGATTAAACCTGCAACTCCGGTGTACACTCAGCATGTTTGATTTCCCAGATTTCCAAACTTTGGTGAACAAAGCTTTCATTGCTGAAAGGGAGCACAAGCTCGTATCAGACAACAGGACTGTCAATAACGATCACAAGCGCAAGTTCGAGCCAAAGAAGGATGGGCAACCCGTGCAAAAGGCCCGTAACTGGCAGCAGACTCAGGTGGAATACAAGCCCAATTGGCAACAGAATGTTAACAAGACCACCACCCAAGTCAAGAATGTTGTGTCCAACCCAGTGCACGAGGAGCACCAGCGCATCAATGCTTGCTTTAGTTGTGGCAAACCGAACATTATGCCAGACAGTGTCCCAAGAACAGCAAGGCAAATGCTCTATTCAAGCCACAAGTCAACTATATGGAGTCATGCTCGACCCAGCAAAACATCATTGGGCACGTTCATCACCTCCCTGCCGATGAAGCCCAAGAGAACCCCGAAGTCGTCATTGGTATGTTCTCTGTTAATAACATACCTTCAGTAATTTTATTTGACTCTAGGGCTTCCCACTCTTTTATTTCTCGGAGTTTTGTTGCCCAAAACAAATTTCCCTATTCGCTTTTGGGCAAGAATATGCTGGTACAAACCCCGGGATCATTAATCAGGAGCAATCTGGTCTGCCGTACTCTGGAAATCAATATCAACGAAGTCTGTTTTCCAACTTCTTTGATAATCATTGAGTCTGATAAGTTGGATGTTATCTTGGGTATGAATTAGCTGACTCAATATCAAGTATGCATAAATTGCGTGACTTGAGAAGTTACTTTGACCAGTCCGAAGGGCAGACTACCAAATTCTATGCTCGCAGAAGAATACCCAAGAAACAAATGGCCTTCACCGTTGTGGCTGAATTGGAATTAATTCCTGTGGTCAGTGAGTTTCCAGATGTATTTCCCGAAGAGTTGCCAGGCATGCCACAAGATCGCAAGCTTGAGTTTGCAATAGATCTTGTGCCCGGAACCGCACCGTTATACAAGAAGTATTACCGGATGCCCTCATCAGAATTAGTGGAGCTAAAGAAACAGCTTGATGAAATGCTCCAGAAAGGATATATCCGTCCCAGCTCGTCACCATGGGGATCACCTGCTATCTTCGTGGACAAAAAGGATGGTAGCCTCCGCATGTGTGTGGATTACCGTCAGCTGAACGATGTCACCATCAAAAATAAATATCCACTGCCAAGGATTGATGATCTGCTTGATCAGCTCAGTGGGGCCAAAGTATTCTCCAAGATTGATCTAAGGACGGGATATCATCAAGTCAAGATTAAAAAGGAAGATATTCCTAAGACCGCATTCACTACTCAGTAAGGTCTTTATGAATATACAGTTATGTCCTTTGGTCTCACCAGTGCCCCAGCTTTCTTCATGCATATGATGAACAAAGTATTCATGGACTTCCTCGATAAGTTCGTGGTAGTCTTCATCGATGACATACTTATTTACTCAAGAAGTGAAGAAGATCACAAAGAAAATCTCCGAGCAGTACTACAACGACTCCGCGACCATCAGCTATACGCCAAATTCAGTAAGTGTGAGTTTTGGCTCAAGCAAGTTGGATTTCTTGGACACGTTCTATCTGTCGAAGGCATAGCCATGGACCCAAGAGAAGCAAAGGATGTGCTCGATTGGTTACCAACCACAACCGTATCACAGATCCGGAGTTTTCTTGGATTAGCCAGGTATTACCGTCATTTCATTGAAGGGTTTTCCAAGATTTCTAAGCCCATGACAGAGCTGCTCAAAAAGGATAAGAAGTTTGAATGGACCGAGGACTGTGAGAAAATTTTTAATGAGCTAAAGATACGACTGACGACCGCACCTGTGTTAACCCTTCCAAATATCTATCGCAGTTTTGATGTGTATTGTGATGCCTCCAGACAAGGACTTGGATGCGTACTTATGCAAGACGGCAAGGTAGTAGATTATGCATCACGACAGCTATGACCCCACGAGGGAAATTATCCCACTCATGATTTGGAATTGGCCGCGGTGGTTCATGCTCTAAAAATTTGGAGGCACTATCTCATCGGGAAGAGGTGCCAAATTTTTACCGATCACAAAAGCCTCAAGTATATATTTACTCAGCCAGATTTAAATCTCCGTCAGCGAAGGTGGCTTGAGTTAGTCAAGGATTATGATCTTGGAATAAATTACTACCCAGGTAAGGCCAATGTGATCGCTGATGCGCTCAGTCGAAAGCCTGTCAGCCTGAATGTCATATTGGAATCCTTGCCTCCTGAACTTCAAGAGGAGATTGCTCAGCTCAATCTGGTCATAGTTGATGCTGGCCTTGCCAATATTTTGGAAGTTGACCCCACACTTGAGGAAGAGATCCGCAAGGCCCAGCCAACTGACACCATTCTACCAAAATGTGCCAAGAGTATGGTAGCAGGACAGACTTCAGACTTCTCGAAGGATCAATGGGCTACTCTCCGTTTCTGGGGAAAGATTTGTGTACCCAATCAAGAAGATTTAAAGCAAAAAATCATGTCTGAAGCACACGAATCTTTGTATTCCATTCACCCGGGAGGTACAAAAATGTATGAAGACCTCCGACAAATATTTTGGTGGGATGGAATGAAGAAAGACATTGCCTATTTTGTGGCATGTTGCGACATATGCAACAAGGTAAAGGCAGAGCATCAGAAGCCAGCCGGACTTCTCCAACCACTACCAGTCTCACAATGGAAATGGGATGATGTCTGCATGGATTTCATAACAGGACTGCCCAAGACTCAGCGAGGCAATGATGCAATCTAGATCATAGTGGACGCCTTAACCAAGGTTGCTCACTTTATCCCAATTAGAACCACATATCGAGTAGACCAACTCGCACAGCTGTATGTATCCAGGATAGTCAGTCTGCATGGAGTACCTCGAACCATCACTTCTGACCGAGGTTCACTTTTTACCTCCACTTTTTGGTCACGTCTCCATCAAGCCTTGGGGACAACGCTGAAATACAGTACCGCTTATCATCCTCAGACTGATGGACAGACACAGCGGGTAAACCAAATACTCGAAGATATGCTGCGAGCCTGTGCTTTGGCCCAAGGATCTAAATGGGAAGACTGTCTACCGTATGCCGAGTTCTCTCATAACAACAGCTTCCAAACCAGTCTAAAGATGTCACCATACGAGGCTTTGTATGGCCGTAAGTGCCGCACTCCTTTAAATTGGTCTCAAACTGGAGATAGCCGCATTTTCGGAACAGATCTCATGATGGAAGATGAGAAACAAGTTAGGGATATCAGAGATAGATTGCATTGGCCAAAACTCGACAGAAGAGTTATTATGATGCAAAGCACCGACAGATCAGTTTTGAACCCAGAGAACATGTATACCTCCGAGTCACTCCTATGAAAGGAGTCAAGAGATTTCGGACTCGTGGAAAATTGGCACCTAGATTTACTGGTCCATTTCCAGTCATGTCCCGAGTGGGTACTGTTGCTTATCAGTTGGAACTACCCCCCAGAATTGTCAGACGTGCAAAACATGTTTCATGTCTCACAGTTGAGGTGATGCATATCGCCGCCTGAGAAAAGGACTGCTATGGCTGAAATAGAGTTGGCAAAGGATTTAACATACGAAGAAAGGCCGGTCAAAATCTTGGATCAAATGGAAAGGGTCACTCGCAGTAAAGTGAGAAAGTTCTACAATGTCCAGAGGGAGCATCACACCGAGTCAGAATCAACCTGGGAACGAGAAGAATTTCTAAGGGCACATTATCCCGAATGGTTTTCCCAAGCAACCGAATCTCGAGGACGAGATTCATTTTAAGTGGGGGGGGGTTGTGACAGCCTGGTTTTTGCCCTCTTTTATTTGCCTGATTTTCATTTGAATTGATTCTGAAATTTGGAGTTTTTGAATCTTTTCATGTGGACTTAAACACTTGGGTACCCTTGGCTTTCACCCAAGTGCCTCATATCCCTCCCTAATCATCATTTCCTCTCTGGTTCACCTCATAATAATATTTGGAATATTTTTCTTTAATGAAAAATATTCATTTCCTTCTCTTAAACCCTAGCTAGATCAATGTGCTCCAAAGCAACCCCAATTTTTCTTGCCCACAAAAATCTGAGAAAATTCACAAATATTCTTTGAACCCTAGGGCACCTTCCTGAGCAAAAATATTGCACCACTTTTTAGAATATTTTTGCTACAGAAAATATTTCCTGTTCTAGACAGAAATGGTGGTTTCTATAGCAACTACCATTTTACTCGCTCCAATGAGGCTGATTTTTCTTGTGCATCATCACCTTAGTAGATGATTGCTAGCCTCCAAAAACCAGCCCCAAACTCCCAGCCGTTTGACCTCAGTAAACTCTCAAAGTTACTGATCAGAAACTTATTTGGCTTGTAAAATCATTTCTACTGCGTCTGGGTCCAAACCAAATCATAGTAATCTTCAAAACTACCATGAACAACAAGCCAGACATGAACTTTGGACATAGGTCGGCCTGAGGGCAAAGTTCACGCGGTGACCACGCGGGTACACGATGCCAGTCTGCGTGTCGACGCTCTCTGAGTGCCGCCGAGCGCTCTGTTTCGTGCGTGCTCGCTTCTCGACTGCCAAAGCGTGCCAAACCTTGCCACCATCTTCGTCCAAACCCCCTTAACTCCCCCTGGCACTCGCCAACACCGGAGCTCGCCGCAGTGAGCACGGGCACGGTCCGGCCAATGTAACAGTGCGGGGTGCACTGTGCTCATCGCCTTCTCCTCGATCATGTGCTCGTCCCCGTTCACCCTGAGTCCCCGTGTGAGACGCGTCGCCTTCTCCCCCTCTCACTGACGCCGCTCGTCGCCGGGCGCCGTGTCCAGGTGTAAACGGCGGAGCCCGATTGCCCCCTCCCTGCTTGCCTATAAATGGAGCCACCCCCAGCCTCCTCGAGCACCATCCTCCAGTCCCACACACCCCACAACATCGTAGAGAACTGTAGCCCGGCCGGGTAGGCCGCGGGTCACCGTCCCCGAGCTCGAGCTCCCCGGCGATCCTCTCAGGTCGTCACGGTAGCTCCAGCCCCTCCCAGGCCTGGGCAACCCTTCCAGGGCCTCCGCCACTCTCCGGTGGTGCTGTTCCGCCTGGTTGGAGCCCCTAGAGTCGCTGCTGTTCACCATCGTCTTCATCTCCGGCGACCTCCGCTCTCTGCCTCCGCTTGCGAGGTCGATTCTGACGCTGTCCGACCACCCCTCGCTACGCTACGGGTACGGGCAGGTGCGCCTCCATCCCCTCTCTCGATCCCTCCCTCTCGTTTTGGCCAAGGAGCCCTCATCGCCGGTGTGAGCGCTAGCGAAGCCGCGACCTCCTCTATTTCCTTCTCCCTCTCCCCCTCACCTGACTAGCGGGGCCCGCTAGTTAGCCACTCAGTACGGGTGCGAAGCGGTACGAGTGGTGGCGCCCCGAGGCTTTACGTCTTCGATGTCACCCCCCCCCAGTCTCTCTTTATTTAAATTCAAATTTCATTTATATCCAGAGAGATTCAAACAGCTATAACTTTTCAACCACAAGTCCAAATGAATTGATTCTTTTTGCATTGTGTTATTTGCAAAGAAATCTAGCAGCCCACCAAAAATCGGATTTTTTCTTGCTATCTAGATTTTCTGGTGATTTTCAGAAGGGTTCTTGATGTTTTGTTTTTGTGTTTAAAATTATTTTCAGAGAGTGAAGCTTGTCTTGAGGAACACCAGAGGGCTTGTGAGCCTCATCTGCACTAAGGCAAGCCACAGCAACATTTTCATGATGCCACTTCAATATTTGTGATTTTCCTACTTGAATGAATGAATTAATCCATGCATTTAAATCATCATTATTATGTTAATTATATTCTGTTAAGTGTTTGTTTAAGTTTATATGCTTATATTATCAGAAAGTTTGTAGCTAACTAAGTTGAGATAGAAACTAGGATTAATCTTTCCTATGATAGAAATAATATGGTTATGGATATAAGTAATTAATTGGAATTATTTTCTTGCATGAGAAAAACGATAAAATTGGTTAGAAAAGATTATGTTTAATGTGAAGTTAATCCTAACCAGAGAAGTATGAGGAGTTGTTGTTGTTATGCTTAGTGTGGATTTAGTTGACTCAGTTATTTCCGTTAATGTGTGGTGCCTATCTTAGTGTTGCATTTCATGGCATAATATGACACCGCTTGTTTTTTTTAAGTTGAACCTGATAATAATACAACTTGAATATATCGTTGACCGGGTCATGGTGCCCCCGAATCGAGTTTTTTCCCAGTGCAACCACATTTGCCTGTATGGGAAGGCCTTTATCCCGTCCGTTGTCATGCCTCTGGTCGGTGCCTCCAACTAGGGAAGGTTATGGGCGTGTGGTACCCTGGCCCGGTAAGAGGACATAACCTTGTGAGCCCGTTGTTGAGATTTTGGTACCGGTCCCCGTGAGGGACGGTCCCCATGAGGGACGTTTGGCCACGACGGTGGTCGTTGTGTCTTTGGTAGACACGGGGCCACCCAGGACTAGCCCAGTTGGGAATGGGTCGGAGTGGCCGAGACAGTGTCATGGCAATGGAGGGGTTTCGTCAGAATGCCATTGGTCCACCTGAATGGGAGTACGAGGCCATGGGTTCCATGGTGTGGGTACAGTGCGCTACCTCTGCAGAGTGTATTAATCTATCGATAGCCGAGTCCACGGTTACGGACACCTCGAAAGTAGGTCACACCGTGGGTCAACATTGAATTAATCTTGCACAGTAAGTCATGAACTTTGCACTGTTGAGGATGGCGGGAAGGTCATCCTGTCGGTTGAGACCAAGTGTTGGTCGTGGTTGTGATCGCCGGAAGGATCACTATTTGAGACCAAATATTGGTCGTGGTTGTGATCGCCGGAATGATCATGAGGTATCCATAGATAAGATCAGGTGGTTGGTACATTTGTGATCCAGAAGCGATCACCGTTGGTAAGCTAGTCTGACGGTCTGCTCTCATAAGAGCGTGATCACAGCATGTTGGTTATATTGTTGCATTACTAATAATTGGTTAATTATCATGATATTGTTTATCATTATGTTTATGCTTGTTGTGAGCTTGCAAGTACATTCAATCTACCGACCTGGCGTGTCATGCCAGTTTTCAGGAAAGTCCCGTGGAAAGGAGTGCCGTTCGAGTCTAGATCATGTCGACATCGGTGTCCATGTGCTATGGAGCTTCCGCTACAACGTTGTTCCGCTGCCGCGTAGTTGTTATGATCGAGGCCTTTATGTTCACTGAATAATGTACATATTGTCCAGCCACACCGTGTGTGCCGCTCGGCCTCGTTACATGTTGTAATGTAAACTTAGATCCGCTAGCATCAATAAAGCAGTTGTTTTCTGTACAATGATGTTGTGTGTTGCCAGAAGACATGGTATCTGGGCTGTTAATGCAAGGTAAACCGGTTGCTCTGAGCCGGGGTGCCACACTCTACTACCACACGTGCCCTTCGTTACAGGGCCACGGTTCATCGCTGGAGCCTGCAGACAGATCGATTGACCAGTATGTACATACACGTTCACGACGAGAATGACAACGCTACGTGTGCTTCGACCGGGTGGGTCCCGACTGTCAGGCACTTCCTTGTGTGCGAAGATGTAGCTGGTGGGTCCCAACAGTCAGGGGGGATGATTCTTTTTTCCCGTAATATGGATGCACTTCCTTGCGTGTGAAGATGTAGCTGGTGGGTCCCAGCAGTCAGGGGAGAAACGTTTTTTTCACGAAATACGGTGGCCCGTCCGGTGGGTCCCCGCTGTCAGGTGGAGGAATCATTATTTTGCGCGTCATAAGGAGGCACTTCCTTGCTGCGGCCATCGACCCAGCTGTCAGCCTCTCCACGTACAGTACTCTTCCGATTGAAGTCATTCCTGGACCACGTTGACCACGCCGTGCCGAGTGCACCAGGGCGGTGGACGACGGCGAGGCCTATAGGAAGGGGACGACACGGAGTCGGGGAAGACGCGGCTGTGGATGCCCACGCGAAGAGGAGTACGAGGGTTCACTGGTTCGGCTGCGGTGTGAGGCTGCCGTCGCCGCAGGGCCTAGCCAGCGATGGGAGTGGTAGGGGCGGTGAGGCCTCCGCGGCAGCATAGCCGACCACGGGAGGCAGGAGCAGGTGGCACGACCGGCGCTGCTTTGGGCATCTGGAGCAAGAAGACCAGAGGTTGAAGAATCACGACGGCCATTGGATGGACATCGTATAGTCACTGCAGCTAGAATCGTTTATATTGACTAAGTTGAAAAAGCCCTTGGTATGCGTCAACTTAGTAGGCTCACAGGTCAGCCTCCGAAACGGTGTGCCCCAGATGTCAGGGGGAGGAATCATTTTTTGAGCAGCTGAAGCTAGAATATCCGAGATTGAAGAAGAAGCACAACATCCGTTGGATGGACATCCAACGGCCACTATTGCTAGAACCGTGTGTTAACTATAAGTTGACAAAGCCTTGCATGCGCGTCAACTAATTTTTTTAGGGGACGCGTCAACTTAGTAGGCCTACAAGTGTGTGGCAGAGAACTTATAGCCCATTTGTGATTTGTAGGAATGTACATCCCTTTTTGAATTCTAATGGAATTTACTGCAGCCCATTTATAGTTTGTTAAAAGTATAGCCCATTTTCTAGCTAGGACAACGATTAATAATTTTGACCAACCGTTCAAAACAGAATTCAATAAAATTTCCCACATTTTGATGGGATCCAAAATATATTTATCCCAAAATTTCTGGTTAGATTAAATACAATTTCAATATAATTTCGTATTACATAAAAATCCAAAAAAAACATTGCGTGCGCAACAATTAATGAAATTAAAATTTTCAAAATCCAAAAGAAATATTTTATAAACTAATTACGTGTTTGGTGCATGTTTTTATAGTTACTGCCCAGTTTTTATAATTACATCCCATTTATTATTTCTTAAAGCGCATTTTCTTGTAAAGCCTAATGCATCCCTCCTAGGAAAGATTTGCAGCCCAGCGGGGCGGAGAATAACAAGTTGACCCGGATTGTGTACAACTGTCGGCCCAGTTGCATTGCTGATGTTGAAGAAAAGGCTTGTGTAGTACAGTACAACCTTACATGGCTACTCAGCCCACATTCAACGACGCCGGAAAGGCCCAAACAAGGCTTCTGTACAACCTTTTGAAGTTACAAAGCTCAATTAATAATTTAAGAAAAAGTTAGAGTACAGTGGAACCTAATTAAAAGTTGTCACAAGCGAAGAAATAATTCAACGGGTCCCACTTGTGCGTGTGCGTGTGTGTGTGTTTGTGTGTGTGTGTGTGTGGGAGATAGAGAGAGAGAGACCCATCGGTCGATGCTTGTAAATACATCTTTCAGCCATATGCATTGATGATTCTCAGTAAAAACTTATATAGTTGACACAATCATATAGAACAACATAGCACACTGAACTTGCATACAAAAATTTCACGCATGCGGCACAATCAGGGTGGAAGCAGTGGATCGCTATGGATAAGGCTATGTTTAAACCAACGAACTCGTACATAACGGTTCACTACTAGAAAAAAGGCTGTTAGTGGCGCACCTATTTTGGCTATTAATGGCACACTATAGGTATGCCACTATTACCACGCCACTAGTAACAAATACTAATGGCGCACCTCCTTGTAGTGCGCCATTAATATTGCTATAGGTGAGCCACTGGTAACTTTTTTTTTGAATTTTTTAGATTTTTTTTCTGAATTTTGAAGGTGGGAAAATAGTAGTGGCGCACCGTCTAACCCCCACCGTGCGCCATTGCTAGTTTTGAATTTTGAATTTGGATCTGGATCGCGATTTTTTTTGCCCTTTTTTGCTCGTTTTTTTGCAAGATATTTTTTCAAATTTTGTTCTCGTTCTTGGATCTTGTACGTTCCTTTGCCGGAGAGGAGCTCGCCTACATCGTCGGAGAGGAGGAGGAGGAGGTCACCGAAGAGCAGCTCGCCTACATCGCGGGAGAGGAGGAGGAGGTCACCGGAGAGGAGTTCACCAGAGACGAGGGAGGAGAAACCGTGAGGGGAGGGGAGGAGAAGAGAGGAGGGAGGAGGAGCTCACCGGAGAGGAGGGTGGAGGAGCTCACCGGAGAGGAGGGAGGAGAAACCGTGAGGAGAGGGGAGGAGAAGAGGGAGGAGGAGGTCGCCGGAGAGGAGGACAAGGAGGAGGTCGCCGGACAGGAGGAGGGGAGTATGGTGGAGGAGAGGAGGGGAGATGGAGTGGAGGAGAGGAGGAGAAAAATGAAGAGGTAAGGAGGAGAAAAATGAAGAGGTCGCCTGCAAAATTCGGATGTAACTTTTCGAGTAGACAATTTTTCATATAAAAAACTTTTTCATCGGAGGTCGTATGCAAAAGGTACGGCCATTTTACCGAAACACGGTGGCCTTTTGCAAAAAATTCAAAATTCATGTTTGTTAATTTTCCTAACAGCTATAACACATAACACATGGGCATCTATTTTTTTGAATTTTTTTTGAATCTTTTATCATTTTATTTTATGTTTTAAAAAACCTAAAAGGTGATCCACCGGGAGGGGTGTTTATGTGTGTGAGACATAGCAATGGCACACCACACCTAGGTGCGCCACTACTGTGTAGCATAGCAGTGGCGCACCTAGGTGTGGTGCGCCATTGCTATGTCTGGTGGGGGGGTGGATCCAAAAAAATAGCAATGGTGTACTGCTCATGTGGTGCGCCATTAGTAAAAACATAGCAATGGCGCACCTGATTCTGGTGCGCCACTGCTATATATCAGTGGCGCACCACATACATGGTGCGCCATTAATGTCCATATTAGCTATAGCCGTTTTCCTAGTAGTGGTTCATCGTCTTTATCAATGACGGGGAAATATCTTGAATGTTGTGCAAAGAAAATAGACAGACAATAGAATATATAAGTTCTACTAGAATATTAAGTTGACGTACAACCCTTTCTAAAAAAAGTTCAGATAAAAAAATAGAACAGGTCACAATCAAATGTACTAGCACATCAGTGCTTCATACCCATAACTCAGATTTAACTAGATTCAGTTGTTACCTCAAATTAGAGCACATCCAGGCAGCTAGCCCTGCCTCTTCTCCCAAAGAAGAAGTGGCCTCCGCCGCGCGATGGAGTAGGCCCTGTGCCATCCATCGTTCCGAGCAACACGGGGAAAGTCTGATGTTGACTCCTATAATGGACGTCATCGACGGACCCGGGCACCAGCGGCGGCAGCAGGACTTCGATTGATGGATTGACCACTTCTTCGACATGCATGAACACTCGATACAGGTACATCCCTAACGTGGTCCGCGGCGGCCTCGCTGGCGACAAATAGTGCAACCCCGGTTCCTGCACTGGTATCTCAACACCAATCACCTTCGGTATGGTGGACGGCTTCTTCATCCATGCCATAACCGTCAGAGCCTAGCTGTCTGGAGGAACAAACATACTTACGAGCTGACCTCCAAGGTTGTTGATAAGCTCATTCATGGACTCGCTGTTCCAAGCATGTCGAGGCATGCCATGGAAGGTAAGCTTTGTTAAAAACTCAAGCTCAGAGGGCACCGAGCCCCATCTTGGGTGCCCCCGATGAAAGCTCACCAGCGTGCCATCGGAGAACAAATGCTGGGAAGATTCGAACACATGACTGCAGTCGAAAGTTGTCCGGAACCTGATGAAGAAATCAGCCTGTGGCGGACAGACTTCGATGAGCAAGTCACTTATTTGGATGCCGTGCGCAATGCCAAGAGCTTTGACAAGGTCGTCCGGCAAGACGGGAGGCCGGTCGCCGTTGATGGTTACCATCAGCACTTTGCTGGCAAACTAGTCGTCAAGCGCCTCCATGCCACTGTTGAGCGAGCACGCAGCGCCCGAAGGCAGGACGGACCTCAGGATCTCCGGCTCGGAGATCCGCGTTGACCGGCGACATGATAGTGCGCTTGAGTACAGGGAGTACAGGAGGGGGATTTGGAACTAGAGTAGGAATCAAGATTCCACACCGGCATTCCGTCACCGGAGCCATCATAATCATGTCCTTCCACCTCCATTGTTAGATCACCAGAGCCTGCTTCACCCTCTCCTTCTAGACCATCAGTGTCGTTGAGATATGACAAGACATCACCTCCGTTGTGGATTATGTCCCCCAACAACTGTTCTGCATCCAAGTCTCGGTGCTCCATAGTTTCTGCAAATATTACAACGCAATTAATATACAAACATGATAGATGGATACATTAGTGGTAGACGCGTATACCTAGATAGCTAATCACAACAAGGAATCATATTAGTGGCCTCGACGCTTCTACAGTTTGGGGTGGCCTTGACAACGCTTCTACGGTTTGGGGTGGCCTCGACAACGCTTCTATGGTTTGGGGTGGCCTCAACGACAATGCTCTTTTAACTTGGTAAATTTGGGTGGCCTCGACAATGCTTCTAGGGTTTGGGCCAGACCACCTCTCTCATGATTGTCCGACGTCTGGACCGACAAGGGATTTAACAAAATGGCGCCATTCTGGATGTGCAGAAAATGGTCCATATTTTTCCTGATCTCATCTACCCTTCTAAATGTCACGCTATCTAGTGTCAAAGGATTCAACAAAACCATGGCTTCATCATTAGGCGAAAGTAACAGGCGCATGATGGTACGAAGCTCTCCAAAGTTATTTTGGAACGAAGTCCTAGATAGGATAATTCGCTTTTTGGTACAAAGTTCAGCAAGAGCCTTCCAAATATCGCTATTTGGAAGGCCTTTGCTGAAATTCATACCAAAAGGCGAATTATCCTATCTGGGACTCCGTTCCAGAATAACTTTGGAGAACTTCATACCGTCATGCCCCGGTTACTTCCGGCTAATGATGAAGCCATGGATTTCTTCAATACTTTGACACAAGGCAACCCCTTGACCCCTCGGCGATCCTCGACCCTCGACCCCTCGAGGACCCTCTACCCTCGAACCCTCGGCGACCCTCGACCCTCGGCGACCCTCAACCCCTCGATGACCCTCGACCCTCGACCCCTCGGCGACCCTCGACCCCTCCTCGACCCTCGACCCCTCGGCAACCCTCTACCCTAGTTCACGACCCTCGACTGCTCGGCGATCCACGACCCTCTACCCTAGTTCCTGACCCTCGACCCCCTCATGTCATGTTTGTCTAGTGTCAAAGGATTCAACAAAACAATGGCTTCATCATTAGGCGAAAGTAACAGGCGCATGATGGTACGAAGCTCTCCAAAGTTATTTTGGAACGGAGTCCCGGATAGGATAATTCGCTTTTTGGTACAAAGTTCAGCAAGAGCCTTCCGAATATCGCTATTTGGAAGGCCTTTGCTGAAATTTATACCAAAAGGCGAATTATCCTATCCGGGACTCCGTTCCAGAATCACTTTGGAGAACTTCGTACCATCATGCCCCAATTACTTTCGACTAATGATGAGGCCATGGATTTCTTCAATACTTTGACAGAAGGCAACCTCTCGACCCCTCGGCGATCCTCGACCCTTGACCCCTCGACAACCCTCGAACCCTCAGTGACCCTCGACCCCTCGGCGTTCCTTGACCCTCGACCCCTCGATGACCCTCGCCCCTCGAACCATCGGTGACCCTCGACCCCTGGTGACCCTCGACCCTCTACCCTAGTTCCCGACCCTCGACCGCTCAGCAATACTCGACACCCTCGTTCCCGATAAAAATTAAGAAGAGGAAGAAGAAAAAAAGAGGAGAAATCTATTTTTTTTCTCCTTTTTTTCTTCTTCTTCCTCTTCTTATTTTTTTCTCCTCTTCTTCCTCTCCTCTTCTTCTCTTATTCTCCTTCTTTCTCTTCTTTTTTTTCTCCTATTCTTCTCTTTGTTCTCCCCTTTTTCCTCTCCTTCTTTTTCTTACCTTCATCCCTTCTTCCTTCTTCCTATTTTTCATACATATAAAAAGTCTAAAAAATACATTCATACATACACAGATATAAGAAGAAAGCATACATAACAAAAAAAGCAACGCGGCGGCGGCGGGGCAGGGCAGTGCGGTGCTCACATAGGAGGCGTTGGGGCGGGCCGGGCGGCGTCGGGGCGGCGGCGTCGGGCCGGGGCGACGTCGGCGTCGGGGCAGACAGGGGCGGCCTGGGCGGCGTCGGGGTGGGCGTTGCCGGCGGCGACGTTGCGGTGGAGCAGCCTGACGGCGTCGGCGACGACGCGGTGGAGCAGGGCGGTGCGGCGACGGTGACGAGGAGCAGCGCTGCGGCGTCGGGCACGAATTGACGATGGAAATCTAAAAATTCCCAAGTGTTGCTTATATAGCAAAGTCTTTGGTCCTGGTTCGTGGCACCAACCGGGACCAATGCCCCCTTTAGTCCCGAGACCAAAGGTCTCTTTTCAGCAGCCCAAAGGGCGGGAAACAGAGACCTTTGGTCCCGGTTGGTGGCACGAACCGGGACCAAAGGGGAGTTTTGGTCCCGGTTGTGGCATGAACCGGGACCAAAGGGGGGCATTGGTCCCGGTTCGTGCCACCAACAGGGACCAATTGCCTTGCACAGCCGCGTGGTGGTGGGAGTTTAGTCCCATCTCGCTAGCTGAGAGAGAGCCACACCTGTTTATAAGGTGCAGTGTGCCTGAGCTATCGATCTCCTCTCTAAAACAGACTTACGGGTCTAACCTCTTTGTACATGCCTGTGGGCCTACTGGCCTTCTACGGGCCTGAATCCTGGCCCACCTGTATGGCTGGGTTTCTAGTTGTATTCAGGCCGTGGTGGCCTAGTAGGCGGCATTTTTTTATTTTTTTTCCAGTTTTTTGTTTTGTTTTTTGCAATATTTATTCTCTTTTGTTTTTTGCTTTATTTTTTAATTCTTTTTGCTTTTAGGTCAGAAAAATTATAAACTTTCTGTTAGTGACATTAGTTTTCAAATTTGAATAGTTTAAATTTGAATTCTTTGAAATTTGTGTGCATTTTTTTAATTTTTTCCAGTATTTTTGTTTTGTTTTTTGCATTATTTATTTTCTTTTGTTCTTTGCTTTTTTGCTTTTAGGTCAGAAAAATTAGAAACTTGGTGTTAGTGCCATTAGTTTTCAAATTTGAATTCTTTGAAATTAGTGTGAATCGCAAGTTTGTGATTAACTTTACTATAAAAATAAATTTTGGAGTGATTCTTTTTCCTGCTATTACTGTGTTTTATCATTATATTCAAAAACATTTTTTGTTATTTTAGTTACTAACAAAAAAATCTTTATGATAATTCTTTTTGCTATTAAAGTTTCTAACAAATAAAGTTCTTTATAACAAATTGCTTTTAATGTTTGAACGGAAAAAACTTTGATAATTTTAGTTGCATAAATTTTATATAGTTTTAGTTTCAATAATATTACAGCTTTACAAAAGCTTTTTAGTTGATTCCTTTTGCTATTGAAGTTTCATTAAAGTTTTCTAGTTCATTCTTTTTTCTATTAGAGTTTCATTAAAGTTTTCTAGATCATTCTTTTAGTTTATTGTTTTTGCTATTAGAGTTTTATAAAAGTTTTCTAGTTCATTCTTTTTTATATTAGTTCATTCGGAACAGATAGTCCGCCGGGACCCTTTCCAAAGATTACGTGTAAATCATTAACCATAGCAAGTACGTGATCACCGCTACGCATGGCGGGCTTCTTCCGGTGATCTGCCTCGCCTTTGGAATGCTTGCCTTTCTTTCAACATTGATGGTTGGTCGGAAGAAATTGACGATGCCCCAGGTACACATTCTTCCTGCAGTTGTCCAGGTATATACTTTTGGTATCAGCTAAACAGTGCGTGCATGCATGGTATCCCTTGTTTGTCTGTCTTGAAAGGTTACTGAGAGCAGACCAATCATTGATGGTTACAAATAGCAACGCATTCAGGTTAAATTTCTCCTGTTTGTGCTCATCCCACACATGTACATTGTTTCCATTCCACAGCTGTAAAAGTTCTTCAACTAATGGCCTTAGGTACACATCAATGTCGTTGCCGGGTTGCTTAGGGCCTTGGATGAGAATTGGCATCATAATGAACTTGCACTTCATGCACATCCAAGGAGGAAGGTTATACATACATAAAGTCACGGGCCAGATGCTGTGATTGCTGCTCTGCTCCCCGAAAGGATTAATGCCATCCGCGCTTAAACCGAACCATATGTTCCTTGGGTCACCTGCAAACTCAACCCGGTACTTTCTCTCGATTTTTCTCCACTGCGACACGTCAGCGGGTGCTCTCAACTTCCCCTCTTTCTTACAGTCCTCTCTGTGCCATCGGATCAACTTGGCATGTGATACGTCTCCAACGAATCTATAATTTTTTATTGTTCCATGCTATATTATATTATGTTTTGGACATTATTGGGATTTATTATACACTTTTATATTATTTTTGGGACTAACCTATTAACCGGAGGCCCATCCCAGAATTGTTGTTTTTTGCCTATTTCAGAGTTTCGTAGAAAAAGAATATCAAACGGAGTCCAAACGGAATGAAACCTTCGGGAACATGATTTTCGGAACGAACGTGATCCAGAGGACTTGGACCCTACGTCAAGACATCTACCAGGAGGCCATGAGGTAGGGGGCGCGCCTACCACCCCTGGGCACGCCCTCCACCCTCGTGGTCCCCCTGTTGCTCCACAGACATACTCCTTCCTCCTATATATACCTACGTACCCCCAAACTACCAGATACGGAGAAAAAACCCTAATTCCACCGCTGTAACTTTCTATATCCACGAGATCCCATCTTGGGGCCTTTTCCGGAGCTCCGCCGGAGGGGGCATCGATCACGGAGGGCTTCTACATCAACACCATAGCCCCTCCGATGAAGTGTGAGTAGTTTACCTCAGACCTTCGGGTCCATAGTTATTAGCTAGATGGCTTCTTCTCTCTTTTTGGATCTCAATACAAAGTTCTCCCCCTCTCTTGTGGAGATCTATTCGATGTAATCTTCTTTTGCGGTGTGTTTGTTGAGACCGATGAATTGTGGGTTTATGATCAAGTTTATCTATGAACAATATTTGAATCTTTTCTGAATTCTTTTATGTATGATTGGTTATCTTTGCAAGTCTCTTTGAATTATCAGTTTGGTTTGGCCTACTAGATTGATATTTCTTGCAATGGGAGAAGTGCTTAGCTTTGGGTTCAATCTTGCGGTGTCCTTTCCCAGTGACAGTAGGGGAAGCAAGGCACGTATTGTATTGTTGCCATCGAGGATAACAAGATGGGGTTTATATCATATTGCATGAGTTTATCCCTATACATCATGTCATCTTGCTTAAAGCGTTACTCTGTTCTCTTGAACTTAATACTCCAGATGCATGCTGGATAGTGGTCGATGTGTGGAGTAATAGTAGTGGATGCAGGCAGGAGTCGGTCTACTTGTCTCAGATGTGATGCCTATATACATGATCATACCTAGATATTCTCATAACTATGCTCAATTCTGTCAATTGCTCAACAGTAATTTGTTTACCCACCGTGAATACTTATGCTCTTGAGAGAAGCCACTAGTGAAACCTATGGCCCCCGGGTCTATCTTCCATCATATTAATCTTCCAACACTTAGTTATTTTTATTCCCTTTTATTTTACTTTGCATCTTTATCATAAAAAATACCAAAAATATTATCTTATCATATCCATCAGATCTCACTCTCGTAAGTGACCGTGTAGGGATTGACAACCCCTTATCGCGTTGGTTGTGAGGATTTATTTGTTTGTGTAGGTAAGAGGGACTCATGCGTGGCCTCCTACTGGATTGATACCTTGGTTCTCAAAAACTGAGGGAAATACTTACGCTACTTTGCTGCATCACCCTTTCCTCTTCAAGGGAAAACCAACGCAGTGCTCAAGAGGTAGCAAGAAGGATTTCTGGCGCCGTTGCCGGGGAGGTCTACGCAAAAGTCAACACACCAAGTACCCATCACAAACCCTTATCTCCCGCATTACATTATTTTCCATTTGCCTCTCGTTTTCCTCTCCCCCACTTCACCCTTGTCGTTTTATTTGCCCTCTCTCTCCATCCTCCCTCTCTTTCTCCGTTTGCCTCTTTTTGTCCTTCTCTTGTTTGCTCGTATGGTTGGAATAGTTGTTTATTTATTACTAAGCAGAGAACCTAAGATCTATGGATCCTCATCCACTTGTTAATCTTTTTAAGAGATCAAATTATGATGAACCAATTGCTAGTGAGTCTTGTGCACTAGATTATCTTTATGAAGTTTTTCTTAAAATTAGTGAATCTAAAAATTGTGATAAAGTACTTTATG
Organism: Triticum urartu; assembly: GCF_003073215.2. NCBI lineage: Eukaryota > Viridiplantae > Streptophyta > Magnoliopsida > Poales > Poaceae > Triticum > Triticum urartu. Next base: position 79,070,973 of record NC_053027.1, on the reverse strand, counting down.
GAGTGATTCACGGTGAATCTTTCAATAAAAAGAATGATTGCAATGATGATGGTATAAATCCTATTAATGTCAATTGTGCTTATAATATGCAAAACCCTAAGCTTGGGGATGCTAGTTTTGCTATGTCTACAACTTGTTGCAATGATCATGATTGGGGTGATTCTTCTTTTGATCTTGAAAATTTATTTAAGCCCCATGATGAATATGAGATTGATAATAGTGTTTGCAATGTTATTGAAAGTGGGTTTGGAAGAGTGTCAACTTTAGATCCCACATATTTGGAGAATGTTCAATCTTATAAAAAAATTGATAAAATTGGGTTTGGAGAAGTCATGACTTTAGTTAATGTAATCCCACTATTTTGGAAGAGTGTCAAATTTGCATGCATGTGGATCGTGTTGAAAATATTTCATGTGATAGCTATTTTGTTGAATTTGCTTATGATCCTACATGTAATTATTATGAGAGAGGAAAATATGGTGGTAGAAATCTTCATGTTACTAAATTACCTCTCGTTATGTTGAGATTGCTATTGTTTCTTTCCTCTTCCATGCATATGCTAGTTTTTGCTTGCCATGATAATTTGTTTGCCTATAAGATGCCTATGCATAGGAAGTATGTTAGACTTAGATGTGTTTGTCACATGTTTTATGATGCTCTCTTTGTGCTTCAATTCTTGTCTTTCATGTGAGCATCATTAAAATTATCAATGCTTAGCTAAAAGGGCTTTAAAGAAAAGTGCTTGTTGGGAGATAATCCAATATTTTTCCTTGCGGTTCTTCAATAAATAATTTATCTAGCCTCTGTTTTTGTTGTGTTTTTTGTGTTTAATTAGTGTTTGTGCCAAGTAGAACCGTTGTGAAGACTTGGGGAAAGCCTTTTTAATCTTGCTGTAAAAAACAGAAACTATAGCGCTCACGAGAATTGCTGCCATTTTTATTTGGAAAGTGCTATTTAGTTAATTATTTTTTAAGATGATTAATAGATAAATTCCTCACGTCCATAAATTTATTTTAGAATTTTTGGGGTTCCAGATCTTGCGTTAGCTACATATTACTACAGAATGTTCTGTTTTTGACAGATTCTATTTTTCGTGTGTTGTTTGCTTATTTTGATGAATCTATGGCTAGTAAAATAGTTTATAAACCATAGAGAAGTTGGAATACAGTAGGTTTAACACCAACATAAATAAATAATGAGTTCATTGCAGTACCTTGAAGTGGTGTTTTGTTTTCTTTCTCTAACGGAGCTCACGAGATTTTCTACTTTAAGTTTTGTGTTGTGAAGTTTTCAAGTTTTGGGTAAAAGATTTGATGGATTATGGAACAAGGAGTGGAAAGAGCCTAACATTGGGGATGCCCATGGCACCCCAAGATAATATAAGGACACCTAAAAGCCAAAGTTTGGGGATGCCCCAGAAGGCATCCCCTCTTTCGTCTACTTCCATCGGTAACTTTACTTGGAGCTATATTTTTATTTACCACATGATATGTGTTTTGCTTGGAGAGTCTTGTATTATTTGAGTCTTTATTTGTTAGTTTTCCACAATCATCCTTGCTGTACACACCTTTTGAGAGAGACACACATGATTCGGAAATTGTTAGAATGCTCTATGTGCTTCACTTATATCTTTTGAGTTATATAGTTTTTGCTCTAGTGCTTCACTTATATCTTTTAGAGCACGTCGGTGGATTTTTTTATAGAAACTATTGTTCTCTCATGCTTCATTTAGATTATTTTGAGAGTCCTACAAAACAGCATGGTAATTTGCTTTAATTATGTTAGGCATTCATGATTAATAAAAAATTTCTTATGAGTGTGTTGAATACTATGAGAAGTTTGATACTTGATAATTGTTTTGAGATATGGAGATGGTGATATTAGAGTCATGCTAGTTGAGTAGTTGTGAATTTGAGAAATACTTGTGTTAAAGTTTGTGATTCCCGTAGCATGCACGTATGGTGAACCGTTATGTGATGAAGTCGGAGCCTGATTTATTTATTGATTGTCTTCCTTATGAGTGGTGGTCGGGGACGAGCGATGGTCTTTTCCTACCAATCTATCCCCCTAGGAGCATGCGCGTAATACTTTGCTTTGATAATTTGTAGATTTTTGCAATAATTATATGAGTTCTTTATGACTAAGGTTGAGTCCATGGATCATACGCACTTTTCTTTCTTCCACCATTGCTAGCCTCTCTAATATCGCGCACCTTTCGCCGGTATCATACACCCACCATATGCCTTCCTGAAAACAGCCACCGTGCCTACCTATCATGGCATTTCCATAGCCATTCCGAGATATATTGCCATGCAACTTTCCACCGTTCCATTTACTATGACACGCTCCATCATTGTCATATTGCTTTGCATGATCATGTAGTTGACATTGTATTTGTGGCAAAGCCACCGTTCATAATTTTTTCATACATGTCACTCTTGATTCATTGCATATCCCGGTACACCGCCGGAGGCATTCACATAGAGTCATATTTTGTTCTAAGTATTGAGTTGTAACTGTTGAGTTGTAAGTAAATGAAAGTGTGATGATCATCAGTTTTAGAGCATTGTCCCAGTGAGGAAAGGATGATGGAGACTATGATTCCCCCACAAGTCGGGATGAGACTCCGGACAAAAAAAAGAGGCCATAAAAAAGGAAAGGCCCAAATAAAAAACTCTGAGAGAAAAAGAGAGAAGGGACAATTCAACTATCCTTTTACCACACTTGTGCTTCAAAGTAACACCATGATCTTCATAATAGAGAGTCTCCTATGTTATCACTTTCATATGCTAGTGGGAATTTTTCATTATAGAACTTGGCTTGTATATTCCAATGACGGGCTTCCTCAAAATGCCCTAGGTCTTCGTGAGCAAGCGAGTTGGATGCACACCCACTTAGTTCCTTTTGTTGAGCTTTCATATACTTATAGCTCTAGTGCATCCGTTGCATGGCAATCCCTACTCACTCACATTGATATCTATTGATGGGCATCTCCATAGCCCGTTGATACGCCTAGTTGATGTGAGACTATCTTCCCTCTTTTTTGTCTCTTCCACAACCACCATTCTATTCCACCTAAAGTGCTATGTCCATGGCTCACGCTCATGTATTGCGTGAAGATTGAAAAAGTTTGAGAACACCAAAAGTATGAAACAATTGCTTGGCTTGTCATCGGGGTTGTGCATGATTTAAATACTTTGTGTGGTGAAGATAGAGCATAGCCAGACTATATGATTTTGTAGGGATAACTTTCTTTGGCCATGTTATTTTGAAGAGACATAATTTCTTAGTTAGTATGCTTGAAGTATTATTATTTTTATGTCAATATTGAACTTTTGTCTTGAGTCTTTCAGATCTGAATATTCATACCACAATTAAGAAGGAATTACATTGAAATTATGCCGAGTAGCATTCCACATCAAAAATTCTGTTTTTATCATTTACCTACTCGAGGACGAGCAGGAATTAAGCTTGGGTGAGGGAGTCCTGGATTAGGGGGTCTCCGGACAGCCGGACTATATCCTTTGGCCGGACTGTTGGACTATGAACATACAAGATTGAAGACTTCGTCTCGTGTCCGGATGGGACTTTACTTGGCGTAGAAGGCAAGCTAGGCAATACGGATATGTATATCTCCTCCTTTGTAACAGACCTTGTGTAACCCTAGCCCCCTCCAGTGTCTATATAAACCGGAGGGTTTTAGTCCGTAGGACAAGATACAATCATACCATAGGCTAGCTTCTAGGGTTTAGCCTCTCTGATCTCGTGGTAGATCAATTCTTGTAATACTCATATCATCAAGAACAATCAAGCAGGACGTAGGGTTTTACCTCCATCAAGAGGGCCCGAACCTGGGTAAACATCGTGTCCCTCTCCTCCTGTTACCATCTGCCTTAGATGCACAGTTTGGGACCCCCTACCTGAGATCCGTCGGTTTTTACACCGACATTAGTGCTTTCATTGAGAGTTCCACCGTGTCTTCATCATAAGGAAGATGGCTCGCCTTGTTGTCAAGGACAACATCACCTCTGGGGGAGCCCTCGCTGTAGGCCAAACTCTCCGACTAGGCGGCTTCGTGGTGACCACCCGCTCGGCCGCTGTTATTCATTGAGAGTGCGCAAACGATGACCTCTCGGGTCATCGAAAATAACCTCCACATCGGCTCAAAATTTTCCGAGCAGATGGATCCAATGGAGCTCTCCTCTTTGAATGAGCTCTTGGATCGCATTGCCGCTCTGGGAGTCACTACGGACTACGATCGGATCGGGCTTAAACCCGACCAAAGGGAGATTAACTCTCCGCCGGTCACCCATCAGATAACGGTGGTGGAGGAGCAATGCGGCGATTCTCCCTCTATCCTGAGGACAGACTATGTCCGGATTCCCGAGCTCTCCAAACAGGATACGCGCTCGCGGGAGGATGCCGCCCTAACCCTGAATCCAGAATCCACTACTAGGAAAAGACCTACTAGTGGCGCACCAGTTTTGCCTACTAATGGTGCACTACTAGTGCGCCACTAGTACCACGCCACTAGTATTATATACTAATGGCGCACCACTGGTACGCCATTATTATCTGGTATACTAATGGCGCACCACGCCGTGCGCCATTAGTATAGACCAACATGCGCCATTAGTATGCCTCCCAGGGGCCATATTTACCCATGTGCTTTGGCATACTAATGGCGCACTGTGGGGTGATGCGCCATTAGTATGAATATTAGGTTTTATTTTTTTTTACTTTTTTGATTTTTGCACAGGTTACGAAATATATTATTGGACAGAATATAGACAGCACCACACAGCAACAGCAGATTCATCAAATACAATAGAAGATTAGTCTCCGAATACAATTCATCATATTAGTCTCCGAATTCAAAAGACCGAACAAAGATAGAACATTACAAGTCTCGAGACCGCGAGTAGTGAGTTTCTCGGAAGTAATACTAATCCTAACAAGTCCTACTAATCATCATCATACAACTTCTACTCGTTATTAATAACAAGTCCTACGATCATCATCTTGATAGTCATCGAACCAACCCTACTTAATTGTTCTTAGCACATGATCATCAGTATTAGGCAGGACCTAAATACCCTATTTAAGGTAAAATAGCATAAAACAATATAGACCCTGACTCTCCATTATGGAGAATGGAGAACATCCTCTCTCCAATTCTTGCGCTTCGCTTCCTTTTGCTTCCAAGAACCTCCTTACGACTGTCCATACATTTTTTCCATCCTTCAATTTTCATGTCTCCACTCCTTTTAGAAATCTCGTATGGATAGTTGAGATTCGTAGGATGACCTGGTTGTATGTTCAAAACATTAAGACTACCTTTCTGATACATCAAATGAGGCACACAATTCTCTGGGATTATCTGTTGAAAAACATAGTAATAACTTCATAGTTAGCAATGATGTACTAGTTTTAGAAGTATGCAAAAGATGCACGGATGTCGTAATAGTAAAAATCTTACCAGGGTATCTCCATGGTAGTTACCGTAGTTGAACACATGCACTAGTGGAACGTATTGACCATAATGTTGAGGAGTTTGATTGTAGATATTGTAATTCTCAATGTTAGTACAAAATACGACCAGATGATTTTTCTCCTTGTAAGTTCTTAATTCGGAGCCATCGGTGTAGTGGGTTTTGTCTACCATCTCCCGCACATTCTTTGAACAATAAAAATAAACTGTCAATGGAAATAAGTTGTCAACTATTTTGAAATAAACAATATAAATTAGCTAATAACTATGTTTGAGAAACTCACATGGCGGTAGAACTAGAGGCGTATCAACAAGGACCCAAATGTCCATATTGTCTTGGTCGATGTCAGGATTACCAAGATCCATGGTGATAAGCATACCCTCATCAAAACCATACATCTTGCAAAATGCTTCCCAATTTATGCAACCAAAATGGGTTACGCTCTCAGAATTATACAGATTTACTTCAAAGTCCACATCGTGATGAGTCCTTAGGTGAATTTTCTTTGTTTTAGAAATTTCATTGTCTTCAAAATCCATCCTCTCCAAGATATAGCGTCTTGCATGGCATGGGATAAGCTATACTCGAATTGTAAAAGATGAAAAATACACGTTGAAATAGTTGAAGTCATGCTTAATTATGAAAAAACAATTGTCGTCGTTGCGTACCGTTTCAAATTTGAAGGTCTCCTCGAGCTTAATGTTGAAGCACCGATCATCGTCCAGGTGAGGCCTGTCACACAGACCTTGATCGTCGTGGCACCAGTCACACTCCCCCGGGAGACTTTCGTCGTTCGATGACGACATTTCCTATGTTCATAATTCAAAACTACATAGGATGAGTGGTTCCTCTTCCAGATTAGGGTTTATCGATGACGAGCAGCTGACATTAGTAATAACTATGAGTTGATATCACACTTCTATATCACCGATTCTATAGAAGCCAAGGTTTCATCATTTAGGGTTTGTCGACGCCGAGGCACCCTAAATGCTAAGTTAAGTTTTCATCATTTAGGGTTTATCGATGCCGAGGCACCCTAGGTTGGGCCTAATCACTTGGCAGTAATCACTTGGCTTTATTGCCACCTATGTTGGGGTTTATCATCTAGGGTTTATCGATGCTAAGGAGAATTCTATGTTGGGCCCAATCACTTGGCTCTATTGCCACGTATGGTTTAATGCAGCAAGAATGGCGGGGCAGTTGATCCTACTTAACTAAGTACTAAGATACCCCGGCCCATGCATTAGTCGCAAGTACCCCATATGTCCTATTTTTAGCAAAGTCATGCTAAAATTCACGGAAAATTTCAGCATGACCTTTGCTGAAAATAGGACATATGGAGTACCCGAATTTGCCAGAACGGAAGTTAATCAACATTCCGGCAAACTCAAGGGCCTCTCGGGGTACCTGCAAATTCATCACGACACAATGGTCGGAGACAAAACCCAGCAAACTAGTAAAGTTACTGACGTTTTTACAGAAATTGTTTTCTGTAAAAGATGATCATCATCTTTGCAAGTTATTACTTGTCAAATACAGAAGAAGGAACAATTTATGTGTGACATAGTTACAAATGATGACAGAATAAAGCAACACCCTGCACTAGCCTAAAAACAAGTGAAGTTTCACCCATATAAGAACAACTTTATAAAATCAGAGAAGTTGCTAAATTTTTTGTATCCTTCATATACACTGGAGTACAATGCTTTATAATGTTCCATCATCATTACAGAAAATTGACAATTGTCCATAATAGTTAACTGAAATTTTTGCCTCATAGCTTGGGTGGGCTAAGTACTAGGAGACTTTATAATGTGCAGTACAGGTGCAGTAACAGGCTTCTGAGTTAAGAAAACATTTCTGTTTGATTTTCAGAAAAAAGGCTTAAGAACTCAAACATTGCAAGCACAAAATCACTCCAAGAAATTTACTCCTGCAAGCACAAAATACAATCAAGAAATCCAAGAAACACATGGTCTTGAGGATATTCTTTATGACTGATTATTTCAGTTTTACATGCAGATTTTGACCAAAAAACACATGGTCTTTTTAACAGTTTTCAGTTTGGACAGAATACTAAAAACTACAGTTTGGACAGAATTCCTAACACTTTGGTCTTCTAGTTAAAACAAAAATGGCATAATTCTAGATGCCATAACTGAATTTTTGAAAGTAGCTCAAGTTTTTGACAGTAGCTCCTAACTGAAAGACACATTAACTAAGCAAAAAAGGCAAACCAGCAAACACACACACACACATCCAAAGAGATTTGGTTGCTTCATATATATGACTAAATAGATGAGTTCAGAGGGGGGTGGCTAAAACACTACCTGCACTCCACTTAACTAGATCACAATTTTAGAAAGAATTGTCACAATAATCAACATGAAGAAGCACAACCCCCACCGATATAGACCACAAATCCACACTGAAATCAATTTGCTGACTTTTGCTAACCCTAGAACACGGGGGAAGAGGGTTGTGGTACTCGCGGGAGGTAGCCTAGGGGAAGGAGGGGAAGGGGGCGAGGTGAGGAATCACCTGTGCGATAACAGCAGGCTGCCGTAAGAGGGCGCCGGTGTCGAGGAGGCGGCGGGCGGCGGCGCGTCGAGGAGGAGGCGGCGCGTCGAGGAGGCGGCGGCGCCTTCTTGCTCAGTCTCTTGCTTCCCCGAGCCCTTCCTCGAAGACGACGATGGGTGGCAGGGCAGCAGTGGCGACGTAGTGGGTCGGGGCGGCGGCGGAGCAGCAGGTCGAGGGCTCGAGGGATTGGGGATTGGGCTCGACCGGGGAGGAGGCGGCGCTCAGGGGAAAAGGGATAGAGGGGGGAAAGTTAGTAATGGCGCACTGTGGGAGTGGTGCGCCATTACTAGTTAAACTAGTAATGGCGCACCACACCCATGGTGCGCCATTACTAGTTTTGAAAAAAAAAATGAATTTTTTTTGAAAAAAAACTTAGTAATGGCGCACCTGTGGACAGTGCGCCATTACTAGTTTTAACTAGTAATGGCGCACTGTCTACTTGATGCGCCATTAGTATGTTTGGAAAAATGAAAAAAAAATGTTACTAGTGGCGCACCATGTATCCGGTGCGCCATTAGTGTCTTCCACACTAATGGAGCACCTGCACATGGTGCTCCACTCCTATATTGTAGTGGGGCACCACATGCCAGGTGCGCCATTAGTATCCATTTCATCTATAGCCCTTTTCCTAGTAGTGATCAGGCCGCATACCGAACCCGCAGGGCAACATCCCGGAGCCCGAACTTCCAAGATCGGAAACTCCCCTGCCCCGGGATCACAGATTGGGTCAAGGTCTGGACTTAAATCCACCCACCCACCCAGATACAAACTATCTTTCCCACATTAGGCAAGCGCCCCAAGAGATAGTACATCACTATTGGGCCAGATTCCTCCTTGTAATGGACAAGGTCAAGGACTGTCGCTAGGAAGATGCAATTTCGTTCTTTTGCAACAATTGCACGGACAAGGGAGTCCTCAACGCCATAAGTCGCCGTGACGTAGCACACTTCGCTGACTTGGCGGACATAGTACGGAAATACTGTGTGATGGAAAGTGCCTAGAAAACCCAAACGCAATTTTGGGATAATCCAGCTATGACAAAACCCCTAGTCCGAACTAAAAGGGTGCACTCTCATAAGTTTCCCAACTCAATTACAAAGAAGCAAAAGCCCACTACAGGGTGTGGAACCCTATTGGAGGGATGGCTCAATGGGCCCTGCAAAATCCATAGTACAGCGGATACCATATCAACTCAACCTTAGAGCATGTTGGGTACTCCAGCAGGTGGCCAAAAGCGGTGAGGATCTTCTCACCCAAAATACCTCAGAGCACCTTCCCACGGATAACAACACAGTATTAATGGTCTTCAAGACCTTCGCCTCAAATAATAGGCGTAAGCGAGCACTCCGCGGCCTTGCCGAAGTCTGCCACGTGGCAGCAATAAATCCATGGAGCGACATGGCTATCACCTTCAACGCTAGTGACGAACCTAAATTCCGAACAGCCCGAGCACCAGCTGCTTTGGTCCTCAGTCCAATTGTGGACGGCTTTCGGCTCACTAAGGTGCTCATGGATGGCGGCAGCGGATTAAACCTCATCTATGAGGAAACTCTCTAAAAAATGGACATAGACAACAACCGTATTGAGCAAAGCAGTACGACCTTCCAAGGAATCATCCCTAGTCGGGAGGCATGTTGCGCTAGGAAAATCACACTTGATGTGGTATTCGGCACTCCGGAGAATTACAGGTCCGAAGAAATTACATTCCAAGTGGCCCCGTTCAGTAGCGGATACCAAGCCCTTCTAGGGAGGGAGGCATTCACGATTTTTCAAGCCATACCCCATTACGGGTACATGAAGCTCAAAATGCCCGGACCCAAGGGAATTATCACTCTAGCTAGTGATCCGGACATAGCACTCTGCGCCGAGAACAAAACAGCCGCACTAGCCCTCGAGGCATTATCCGAAGCCCTTGTGGCGGAGGAGTTAACCGCGCTGCGCTCCACGGTGGACAGGGACGACATGATACTAGACAAAGATCCAAGTCCACCTCCTTTAAACCAGCGGACAAAATAGTTAAATTCCAAGTCCATCCAACGGACCCTACAAAAACAGTATCCATTAGGGCACAGTTATACCCCGCTGTAGACGCCGCACTACGGGAGTTTCTACGCGAGAATTGGGATATATTCGCCTGGCATCCTTCAGACATTCCAGGAATCCCACGCAGATTGGCCGAGCATAGCCTTAATATTCTAAAAGGATTCAAGCCGGTCAAGCAGACACTTCGGCGTTTCTCTGAACCTAAGCGACAAGCCATGGGAGAGGAGCTGGCCAAGCTACTGGAAGCCAGATTCATTAAAGAAATAAAACATCCAGATTGGCTAGCAAACCTGGTGATGGTACCAAAGAAGGACAAATCCTGGTGCCTATGTGTCGACTTCAAAGACCTTAACAAGGCTTGCCCAAAGGATCCCTTCCCACTCCCTCGCATCGATCAAATCATCGACGCTACCGCAGAACACGAATCATTGTGCTTCCTCGACGCATACTCCGGTTACCAGCAGATTAAGATGGCGGAGTCTGATCAAGCCGCAACGGCATTTATAACACCATACGGCCCCTTCTGCTTTAACACAATGCCCTTTGGGCTCAAAAACGCCGGCGCAAAATATCAGCACATGATCCAGACATGTCTGGAAAAGCAGATCGGCAAGACTGTGGAGGCATATGTAGACGATGTGGTCATTAAAACCAGACACATCGACTCTTTAATAGACGACTTGAGGCTCACGTTCACCAATCTCCAAACATACGACATTAAGCTCAATCCGGAAAAATGTGTTTTCAGCGTTCCCTCTGGAAAGCTCCTGGGCTTCATCGTCTCCAATAGAGGAATTGAAGCAAATCGGAGCTCTGTCACAGTTGGCTATCCCAACTGACCTCAAGCAAATCCAGAAATTGACTAGATGCGTGGCGGCTTTAAGCCGCTTTATCTCCCGATTAGAGAAAAGGCACTTCCCCTTTATCGCCTTCTTCGGCGCACCGAACACTTCGAGTGGACGGACGCAGCCATGGCCGGACTGGAAGAAATCAAAGCCATCCTGGCCGCCAACCCAATCCTGGCCGCGCCAACTGTTGGCGAACCAATGCTATTATATATAGCGGCAACTCACCACGTTGTAAGTGCAGTGCTCGTCGTCGAACGAGAGATGGACGGACATAAATTCCCGCTTCAAAAGCCGGTATATTATGTATCCACTCTCCTCACTCCATGTAAATCACGGTACCCACATTACCAAAAGATAGCATACGCAGTATTTATGGCATCCCGGAATTTATGACACTACTTTCAAGAGTGTTCGATTACGGTGGCATCCGAAGTACCACTGAATGACATAATAAACAACCGTGATGCCACGGGCCGGATTGCCAAATGGGCCATCGAGCTCCTCCCGTTCGACATAACATATGAGCCACGACGAGCCATTAAGTCGCAAGTATTGGCCGATTTTGTAGCCGAATGGACAGAAGCCGAACTCCCTAAAGAGTACGGCGCGTACTCCAATTGGATCATGCACTTCGACGGCTCTAAAATGTTGGCTGGTCTAGGGGCTGGCTTCGTCCTGACGTCCCCCACCGGAGACACGGTGCAATACATGCTCCAAATACTATATACGGACTCCAATAACGCAGCCGAATACGAGGCCCTACTACACGGCCTCCGGATGGCAGTCTCCATGGGCATCCAACACCTAGAGGTGCGTGGGGACTCAAACCTCGCAATATCCCAAATAAATGGAGATTTCGATGCCAAGGATCCGAAAATGGCGGCATATCGCAACGCCGTCCTCAAAATGTCAGCCTGGTTCGAGGGGCTGGAATTCCACCACGTGGCTCGGGAAAACAACGAGGCGGCGGACATCCTAGCCCGTGTCGGCGCTAAACGCGACCCTGTCCCATCGAACATCTTCCTGGAAAGACTGTTTAAACCATCCGTGGTATGGGAAGGGGACAGCGGCAAAAATAATCCGGACCCAGCCACAACCCCAGATACCGAGCACTCTGACACAATCGGAGGCTCTGCCACCGAAATAACACCTTAAGCCCACGTGATAATGGCCGTCATCGCCCCGTGGACAGAACCATTCCTGGCCTACCTAACTAGACAGGAATTACCCAAGGACCAAAATGAGGCTCGCTGCATAGTACGGCGATCTAAAGCCTACAAGGTCCACGAGGGAGAGCTTTATAAGAAAAGCACAACCGGAGTCCTTCAAAGGTGCATCTCCGAAGAGGAAGGGCGGAAGCTTCTGGCAGAAATCCATGCCGGACTCGGCGGCCACCACGCAGCAGCCCGGGCCCTTGTAAGCAAGGCCTTCCGTACAGGTTTTTATTGGCTAACGGCCCGAGCAGATGCACAGCATCTGGTACAACATTGTGTCGGTTGCCAGCTTTTTGCAAACCAAAGCCACATGCCACCTACCGTCCTCCAAACAATCCCCATTACTTGGCCCTTTGCGGTCTGGGGGCTCGATATGGCCGGACCCCACAAAGGGGGAACCCATAAGAGAAAATACTTACTGGTCATGGTTGACAAATTCACTAAATGGATAGAAGCCAAACCTGTCAAAACGGCTGAATCCGGGCCGGTGATAGACTTCATATCCAGGGTTGTACACCGTTATGGTGTCCCCACAGCATCATCACAGACAACGGCACGAACTTTACAGCCGACGAGGTGAAACTTTGGTGCAGCAACATGTGCATCAAGCTCGATTATGCTTATGTCTATCATCCGCAAACTAACGGTCAAGTCGAACGAGCAAATGGTCTTATCATGAGTGGCATTAAACCCAGATTAGTCCGGTCCTTAAAGGAATCAGACACCCATTGGGTAGAGGAGGTCGACTCCGTACTATGGGGGCTGCGGACCACGCCAAATCGCACTACCGGATACACACTATTTTTTATGGTGTACGGCGCTGAGGCGGTGCTGCCTTGCGACATAATTCATGACTCACCTCGAGTGCGCATGTATGAAGAAAGAGAGGCCGAGCTCAATCGACAGGACAGTTTGGATGCCCTAGAGGAGGAGCGCGACGTGGCAAAAGCCCGTTCCGCATTCTATCAGTAACAGGCTCGAAGGTATCAAAGCAGAGAAGTGCGGGCCAAAACCTACAACGTTGGTGAACTAGTTCTGCGCCTGCCGGAGAAGAAAAAGAACAAGCTCAAGCCCAAATGCGAAGGTCCCTTCATTATCGGCCAGGTTCTGACCAGTGGAGCGTACCGTCTGCGGGATGCATCGAATAATCAACTCGAGCCAAACCCATGGAACGCAGCCAGACTCCGAAGATTCTACGCCTAGTGCCGGACTCTATGTTCGTCTCCCTCCCTTTGTCCATTTTTTGCATACATTATCTGTCTTGTTTTTCTTTCTTCCTTTCTTTATTATTTCTCTAGGCCTTTAAGGGCCAACTTGTGCCTCGCTTGCACATTATAGATGCGCTAGCCGGCTCATAATACCTGGGGGCTTCTTTCACAGAAGCTTAATTATTTATCTTGGGCCTCAGGCCCCGAACATGTGTCATGCTTCCGCATGTACATTTTTTCTCCATTATATGCATCGATATGACTTAAGTTTTGGCCAAGCTGGGTTGCCTGGCTCTTGTATTTATGCCCTACGTTCCCGTTAATTCGGCTAGGGCATAAGGGGAGCACCTCTGCGGTTGTTACTGCCGGGTCAGCCAGATGTGTACCTCAGACTGAGTGAAGCCGAAAGCTAGTGTTCTTAAGGGAATATTCGGTCAGTGAGCAAAAGATGATTTGTATTTATTGTCCATATCTGCCCCCAGATGTTTTTCCTGCGTTTCCTATCGTAGTCCGGACATGCACTTTAGGGCAGGCTTACCCAGGGAAAGGAACCCTTAATGGAACTATTCTCCCTGGAAGATGTTTCTTACTACCCATGTAATATAACATAACTAGTTGGGCACTTGTCTGTTCAAGCACTAATGACCCCTACGCCTGGTCTCCATGCATACCCCAGTTCTTATATAACTGAGCGGGTATTCGGATACACTCCGGACTATCGGGTCCCGAGGTTGAAGCGAAAAGGTCCGCCAAGACAAATGATCTACAATCCGGCTAGAAGGCATTGTACATGTCACTTTCATTACATAGTCATGCAGACTGACTAAATTCCTCTTCTATACCATCCAACAGGCGGTCTAGCTTAGAATCCTGCTGGGAATACTTTGCGGCTAATTCTACTTGCTCATAAACTAAGCTAACGGGGATCTCTTTTCTGTCGGGCCCCACATGTCCGACCTCGGCCATGTGATTTGGGTCTGCCTTGGTATACCGCATCTTCACCATGGCCCAGGCTTCTCTGGCACCCTGTCGGCAGGCCGATATCTTCCATAATCGGAAGCGCCGCCGTGCTCCCTTGAGCTTCTCCGCAAGCTCTGCAACGCCCTCTGGCAGGGAGACGGATGACCACAAGGCCTGGGCAACACCCTGCATCACCTGCCGAACTTGTTTGTGCATATGTGACAGCTCAGATAGAAGATCACCCGCAGACCCGGGCATTTCCTCCGCGGGACGTCCCGTCAGCATACCTACAGACATAACGATGTTAGTCGGCTTCTTCGCCGAACTCCTTTAAAAGGATTCGTTCAAGCACTTACTGAAAATGTTGCGCCGAAGCCGCTTATTCTCCTTCTCGGAGTTTGCAAGCTGGCCTCAAACGTCTTTTAGTTCCACGCTCAGCTTAATATTGGTGTCTTGGAGATTGTTTTTCTCTCGCCTAACCTCAGTCAGCACGCGTTTGCCAGCCTCTAGCTGTCACATAACATGCTGGTCCTCTGGATTTTCTCCAGATTCATCTACAACATCTATTGTTAGATCTACAGCCATGCCGCACATTATATGGTAACCATCATTCTTTAAAGTAAATGTTACCAACAGGTGACTTTTTCGGTTCCTGCAATGCGGCCACAGCAGCCCGCAGTTGGGTCTTGCATTCCTCTAGCTCCTGTGACAGCCTAGTATTCTTCTCTGCAAGAACCTGCACAATAAAGATGATCCTTAAATCAGTTCTGTTAACTGTTCCAAGTCTCAGGGGCTACTGATACATATAAATCGTCAGATTTACTTACCCATACATCCTTTACATACTGATCCGTGGCTCTGGCTAGACCATCTTGAGCAGCTCGGAGATACGCCTCTCTAGAATTGAAGGCATCAAATGCCTCTGGTGAGAAACAAGCATCACGGAGTATGGCCCGGCGGCGCCTATGATTCATGGTTCTTTCCACCTTTGAGTTTGTAGTGGATAATCTATCCGCATCCTCTGTAGGGGGATTATCCGGCGCCCGCCACATATCGGCTTCCGCCTCTATGTCCGGTCCTGGCGCCCGGCTGGTGGAAGCGTGATTAGTAACATCACCGGACATATTCCGGCGAGCATTTTTTCTGTTAAAGAAACATGGGCGTCATTACATTTCGAGAAAGACGACAACCACGGAGCGGGGTTTGTCATACCTTTGTGCCGGCGTCTCCGTCCTGACCGCCTTCCTTTTTGGCCTACCCGGCCTCAGTGCCTCTTGTTGGCGCGTCCCGAATGCCTTCCCTGTAAAAAATGCCATGTGTATATGGTGGGTGAAGTGTCTAAAAGGGGATCCTAGTTTTGGAGTTGGGATTTTTGGTTTTTCTTATGTGCGATGCAGGGAGCAGTCCGGGATAGTCGGTCGTAATGGCCACCATGGCATCATCGCAGCTTAACCGATAGAACTGCCGGTCTATCAGCTCCACGAATATAACCGGATCTTCTTCAAGTCCAGAGTCGAGGGCCCGTTCAGGGTCCTCTGGTTGTGGAGAAGGGCTGCTGACCTCCTTTATGGCTTTTCGCAGTTCCTGCCGCAAAGTGGCAAGGTGAATACTTACGACAAAGAATGCAGGAAAATGGGAATAGGGAGATATAACTTACCCAGCTTGGAGGATTGTACATGGAGAATCCATCCCGTGGCTTGATGCGGGTGAACTCCTCTTCCTCGCCCTTGAACAATTCAGACAGTTTGCTAAAGCGGCAGCATTGTCCGGACCCTTACGCCCGCAGCGGGTGGCGTCATCCGCCCCGTTATAACACCAGAAGGGGTGCCCATGATATTGAAGTGGTTGCACACCCCGCATTATGCAGATCGACATAACTTCGATTACTGTCAATCCTGATCGAGCCAGTGCATTAATTCGGTTCATCAGATAGAGGACTTCATCATTGTCTTCCACCTGGGGGCTCCGTGGGTGCCAACTTCGGCGTTTCTTCAGAGGAACATTGTTGAACTCAGGAAGACCGCGCCTAACAGGGTCCGGAAGGGGAACATCCTCCATATAAAACCATTCTGAAGGCCAGTCTTCGGATGACTTCTTCGAGTACCGGATAGGTATCCGGTATCGGCGATGTGCCATATTTCGGCTCCGCCCACTTGATAAAGTGACCCCCTCTGTGTGCGAGGGACGAGGCAAAATAGCCTTTTCCACAGCTCAAAGTTAGCCTCGTAGCCCAGGAACAACTCGCAGAGAGCAACATAGCCGGCGATATGTAGGATGGAGGCGGGGGTGAAATTGTGTAATTGGAGGCCATAGAACTCCAGGAGCCCGCGGAGGAACAGATGAATTGGAAATCCGAGTCCCCTTAATAGATAGGGAACAAGGCAGACCCGTTCCCCCATAGAGGGACAGGGAAAGCTCTCCACTTGCTCCCCGCCATTGTAGGTGGCAAGCCCGGCTCGAACGGGCACCATGTATGCCAGATGGAGAAATCCCTTAGTCTGCAGTTCTACTAAACGACTGTGTGGGACTGAACACCTCTCCCAATCACCGGGCTTAGGGCTTCGGGGGTAGGAGGAGGAGCTGCGGAGGTCGGCCATGCTGGAATGGATCTTTCCGGAACGCGCTCTGATGGACTCTCGCTGGGGGAGGATGGTATGGATCGGATCTAAGGATCCCCATCCCTTTAATAGACAATTTATTTATCTGGCTAGGGGGGCGAATGTAAAAACACCCTGGCACCTCGTATTCATTCGACAGACAGGAGAAAGCCATTATTGGGCAAAGAAGCCAAGAGGTCCAAACATTTATGGGACCGGACACTGCTTTACAAACGTTCGAAAGATGGAGAAGAACCCGCCTTGCAATGCCGAAGACAATACTGCGCGCCGGACTCATCGTCATTGAAGCCTGGTTCGGGGGCTACTGAGGGAGTCCTGGATTGGGGGGTATCCAGACAGCCGGATTATATCCTTTGGCCGGACTGTTGGACTATGAAGATAAAAGATTGGACTTCGTCTCGTGTCCGGATGGGACTCTACTTGGCGTGGAAGGCAAGCTAGGCAATACAGATATGTATATCTCCTCCTTTGTCACCGACCTTGTGCAACCCTAGCCCCCTCCGGTGTCTATATAAACCGGAGGGTTTTACTCCGTAGGACAACATACAATCATACCATAGGCTAGCTTCTAGGGTTTAGCCTCTCCGATCTCGTGGTAGATCAACTCTTGTAATACTCATATCATCAAGAATAAATCAAGCAGGACGCCCGAACCTGGGTAAAACATCGTCTCCCCTGCCTCATGTTACCATCCACCTTAGATGCAAAGTTCGGGACCCCCTACCCGAGATCCGCCGGTTTTGACACCGACAGCCTCCGTCTATGCCCATGGTATTTTGAGTGCGTAGTTATGTACGCGCGGTACGTACGCCGCCATTTGGTCGGGACTAAGACAGAGGCCGAATTGCTAGTCGAGCTCCTGACGGGCTGGACCGTCCTACTGTAGATTAGTACGGACTCCTTTGACAGTGTCCGGGAGCTTGGCCGCTGAATTAAGGTTCTGCTTGATAAGGCTGCTCTATACTTCTGCTGCTAGGGCCGCGGTGTGCTCCTCAGTACGGAGGGAGCACTCCGTGTTTCCATTGACTATTATGACACCGCGTGGTCCGGGTATCTTAACTTTGAGATAAGCATAGTGTAGCACTGTATTGAATCGAGCAAATGCAGTTCATCTGAGCAGTGTGTGATAGCCACTGCGGAAGGGGACGATGTCGAAGATCAATTCTTCGCTTCGGAAGTTGTCCGGAGATCAGAAGACAACTTCCAATGTGATTGAACCCGTGTAGCGGGCTTCTGCACCTGGTATTACTCCTTTAAAGGTAGTTTTTGTGGGCTTGATCCTTGATGGGTCGATGCCCATTTTGCAGACTGTATCCTGACAGAGCAGGTTGAGGCTGCTGCCACCATCCATGAGGACTCGCGTGAGGTGGAACCCATCAATGATTGGGTGAGGGACCAATGCGGCTAACCCGCCATGACGGATACTTGTTGGATGATCCCTGCCGATCGAAGGTGATCGAACAGGATGACATGGGTTGAATTTTGGGGCAACTAGCTCTATCGCGTAGACGTCCCTGAGCGCTCGTTTGCGCTCCATTTTGGGTATATGGGTAGCGTATATCATGTTCACCATTTTAACCCCCGGGGGGGACTTCTTCTGTCCCCCTGTGTTCGGGGGACGGGGCTCCTCATCGTCATTCTCGCTTTGCGACCCCTTCTCCTTGTCTTCGTCCTTTAACTTGCCGGCCTGTTTAAAGATCCAACAACTCTGGTGGGTGTGATTGGCTGGTTTATCAGGGGTGTCGTGGATCTGACATGGACGATCGAGTATGTGGTCCAACCTGGAAGAGCCCGGATTGTTCCTTTTATATGGCTTCTTCCGCTGACTGGACTTGGAGCCACTGAATCCGGCGTTGACCGCTGTGTCATTAGTATTGTCACCATTGTTTCGACGCTTATGCCTGTTGCGTCGGGGATTGTCGTTGCTATTCTTGGCTTTGGAGGTGACAGGTTCACTTGCATTATGATTGCTATGGGCTAGCCAACTATCTTTGCCCGCACAAAAGTGGGTCATAAGTGTCGTAAGGGACGCCATGGATTTTGGCTTTTCTTGGCCGAGGCGTTGGGCGAGCCATTCGTCGCGGATGCTGTGCTTAGAGGCCGCTAGGGCTTCGGCATCCGGGCAGTCGATGATCACCTTGTCCAGAATTTCCTGGCTGACTCTCCCGGCTGTTGAACTATGTGACTTAAGTCGTCGGCATCCGGAGGTCGGACGTATGTGACTTGGAAGTTGTCGCAGAAGGCGTCTTCCAAGTCCTCCCAGCTGCCAATGGAGTTTTCGGGCAGGCTGTTCAACCAGTGCCTTGCTGGTCCCTTGAGTTTTAGCAGGAGGTATTTGATGGCATGAAGATCATCACCGCGGGCCATATGAATATGGAGAAGGAAGTCCTCAATCCATACTGCAGGGTCTGTTGTTCCATCATATGATTCGATATTTACGGGTTTAAACCCTTCTAGGAATTCATGCTCCATTACTTCATTAGTGAAGCAGAGAGGGTGTGTGGCGCCTCTATATCAGGTTAGGTCGCGACGTAGTTTGGATGGAGTCCGTCTGCGGCTTTTGACCCGGACGTGATTATGCTTGTCATGTTTGGCTTGATAGCCGTCGCCGCGTGTCAAGGCACGCCCCCGCGATCTGTAGATCGACCTGGCCGAACCTGCTTTATTCTTCAGGCCTGCCGCAGGTCATATGTGTATCCCCGAACCGTTGTGTCTCTACCTTTACAACAAGGTAGTATGGGCCAGTGATCGTCTTGAGTTGTCGTTTTGTCCCGGCCACGTGGTGGTCGGTCAGCCGCATTACGTGTTGCTGGTACGGGCTCAAGTGCCTCGTCATCAAATTGAGGTAGCAGTTTACGCTTCGGGTAACTTTTGGTTGGGCACACGAGGCCGTATAACTCGGCTTCCAGGACATTAGTCCATCTGTCATTGAGTAGATCTTGATCAGCTTGAAGTTGCTGCTGTTTATTTTTCAGACCCCTTGTAGTGGCTATTAGCCGTTGCTTAAAGTGCTCCTGCTCGAGAGGTTCCTCAGGAACGATAAAGTCTTCGTCGCCGAGGCTCACCTCATCCTTGGAGAGTGGAAGGTAATTACTGTCCTCCGAGTCTTCATTTGCGGCCTGTTCATCAGGGCTAACTTGCCCATCCTCCCGACCCTCTTGTTCAGAGTTTTTCTCGATGGGGTTTTCTTGGTCTTCGGCATCGCCTAGAGTATTGTTGTCTCTCGTGCTGGTATTGCTGTCTTTGCTGTGGTGTGATTTAGAGCGTCGGCGGCGGCGTTTTTGTTGTATCTCGGGAGGTTTATCCTCTACTGGATTTTTCTCATTATCGTCGTGACCCTCCTTGGGTGTATCCACCATGTACATGTCATACGAAGATGTGGTCGTCCAGCGTCCGGTAAACGGAGGTTTTGGGCCTGCTCTTCTTCGGCATCGTCGTCCATACCGTCGATGTCTTCGAAGCCGTAATCGAGCATGTAAGTTAACTCCTCGACAGTGGTGATGAAGTGGGTGGTGGGTGGGACGTAAAATTCCCTGTTCTCAGCCCCTAGTCCGAGCTGGGTGTAGTTCGGACGTTGCTCCTCCGAAATCATGAGGGATCGCATCAAGTCCAGAGTCTCGCTTAAAGGCGAGATTTGTTGAGGGAGAAGAGAATTCGTGGAGTATGGCGGGGAGGGAATTCCTTGGCCAAGCTCACACGATGGTGACTCCGAGAGTTCGGAGCCAGTATCCGAGGAAGAGTCCGACTTTGTGATGGTTGCCAGTGACACTGCTTCCTCCGGCTCTCCCGTACTGGGCCTAGTGGCCACAGATAGTCCGGCGGGTTTAGAAACCCCGTCTTCGGACCTGGCGACACGCTCCGGCTCTAAGGCCAGAGTGGAGGTTGTGGTCGTGAATCCTTGGAAGATCAAGTCTCCTCGGATGTTAGCGACATAATCCAAGTTTCCAAAACTAATCTGGTGACCTGGGGCGTAGCTGTCGATCTGCTCTAGATGGCCAAGCGAATTCGCTTGCAGTGCGAAGCCGCCAAACACAAAGATCTGACCGGGGAGGAAAACCTCCCCCAGGGAAGCATTGCTGCAGATGATTGATGGAGCCATCGAACCTTCTGGTGACTACGCAGCCGAACTCTCAATGAAAGCACCAATGTCGGTGTCAAACCGGCGGATCTCGGGTAGGGGGGCCCGAACTGTGCGTCTAAGGTCGATGGTAACAGGAGGCAGGGGACACGATGTTTTACCCAGGTTCGGGCCCTCTTGATGGAGGTAATACCCTACGTCCTGCTTGATTGATATTGATGAGTATGGGGATTACAAGAGTTGATCTACCATGAGATCGTTGTGGCTAAACCCTAGAAGTCTAGCCTGTATGATTGTGATTTCCTCTATGGACTAAACCCTCCGGTTTATATAGACACCGGAGGGGCCTAGGTTTATACAAAGTCGGTTACAGAGAAAGGAAATAATACATCCGGATACCAAGCTTGGCATCCACGCAAAGGAGAGTCCCATCCAGACACGGGGAGAAGTCTTCTGTCTTGTATCTTCATAGCCCACTAGTCCGGCCCATGTTACATAGTCTGGACGCCCGAGGACCCCTTAATCCATAACTCCCTCACTTAGCATGTTCTTTTATCTTAACAGGAAAAGGTGGTTTCTCGATGTAAGTAGTAGGAACAATTGGATCAACATTGTAGATGATAGTTTCTTCTTTAGCAACTACCGATTCTTTAATTTCTTCTTTCATAGGGAGATGATATTTAAACCACTTCTCTTTAGGGAGATCAACATGATTATCAAAAGAATCACAGAAAGAGGCTACTATCTCAGAATCAAGTCCATATTTAGTGCTAAACTTTTGAAAAGCATCGGTATTCATAAAAGATTTAACACAATCAAACTTAAGCTTAATACCTGACTCTTTATCTTCGTCGAGTTCCCAATCTTCAAAGTTGCATTTAATTCTTCCCAAGAGGTCCCACCTGAACACAATAGTCTTCTTCATAAAAGAACTAGCACAAGAAGTATCAAGCATGAATTGATCATTACGAGAAAACCGAGCATAGAAGTTCTGAATGATATTTTCTCTCGACAGATCATGATTGGGGCATGAATATAGCATTGAATTAAGTCTCCCCAAGCTAGAGCGATACTTTCTCCTTCACAAGGCCAAAAATTATATATATAATTCTGATCACGATGAACTAGATGCATAGGATAATTTTTAAGATGGAATTCCAATTTCAACCGATTCCAATTCCAAGATCCAATATCATCACATAGCCTATACCATGTTAGTGCCTTTCCCTTAAAAGATAAATGGAAAACCTTCTTCTTAGCTTCATCTCCTGGTAAACCTGCAAGCTTAAACAATCCACAAATTTCATCCACATATATCAAGTGCATATCAGGATGTTCGGTTCCATCTCCTGCATAAGGATTAGCTAGCAGTTCTTCTATCATACCCGAAGCTATTTCATATTTAGTATTTTCAGTAGGTGCAGTGGGTTGAGGGGCAACTAATTGAGGTTCCGATCGAGGTGAAGATACCCCGAACAAACCCCGCAAAGGATTGTTCTCCATAGTAACAAGTGACAATAAATTTCAGCATGTAGTAATAATCTTTCCTTACCAATTTCCACTTACCAAGAGTGCTTCACTCCCCGGCAACGGCTCCAGAAAAGAGCCTTGATGACCCACAAGTATAGGGGATCAATCGTAGTCCTTTTGATAAGTAAGAGTGTTGCATCCAATGAGGAGCAGAAGGAAGTGACAAGTGGTTTTCAGCAAGGTAATGTCTGCAAGCGCTAAAATTGTAAGTAATAGATAATTTGATAGCAGGATAATTTGTAACGAGCACATAACCGTAATGGCAAATAATATGCAGAAAGATAGCCCAATCCTTTTGTGGCAAAGGACACGCCAAAACGGTTTCTTATAATAAGCAAAGTGTTCTTGAGGGCACACGGGAATTTCATCTAGTCACTTTCATCATGTTGGCTTGATTTGTGTTCACTACTTTGATAATTTGATATGTGGGTGGATCGGTGCTTAGGTGTTGTTCTTACTTGAACAAACCTCCTACTTATGATTAACCCCCTTGCAAGCATCCGCAACTAAGAGAAAAGTATTAAGATAGAATCTAACCATAGCATTACACTTTTGGATCCAAATCGGTCCCTTACGAAGTAGCGCATAAACTAGGGTTTAAGCTTCTGTCACTCTAGCAACCCATCATCTAATAACTACTCCACAATGCATTCCCTTAGGCCCAAATATGGTGAAGTTTCATGTAGTCGACGTTCACATGACACCACTAAGGGAATCACAACATACATATTATCAAAATATTGAACACATATCAAGTTCACATGATTACTTGCAACGTGATTTCTCCCATGAACTCGAGAACAAAAGTAACTACTCACAAGTGATAAACATGTTCATGATCAGAGGGGTATTAAATAGCATAATGGATCTGAACATATAATCTTCCACCAAATAAAGCATATAGTGATCAACTACAAGATGTAATCAACACTACTAGTCACCCACAGGTACCAATCTGAGGTACCGGTACAAAGATTGAACAAAAGAGATGAACTAGGGTTTGAGAGGAGATGGTGCTGGTGCAGATGTTGATGAATATTGGCCTCCACAAGATGAGAGGGTTGTTGGTGATGATGATGATGGTGATTTCCCCCTCCGGGAGGGAAGTTCCCTCGGAGCAATCGCTTCACCGGAGGGCAAAAGTGCTCCTGCCCAAGTTCCGCCTCGAGACGGTGGCGCTTCGTCCCGAACGTCCTCTCATTATTTTTTTCTAGGTAAAAATGACTAATATACCAGAAGATGGGCATCGGAGGTGGGCCGAGGAGGTTACAACCCACCAGGGCGCGCTTGGGCTCCCTGGCGCGCCCAGGTAGGTTGTGCCCACCTAGTGGCACCCCTCTGGTAGTTATTTGCTTCAATAATTCTTATTTATTCCATAAAAATTCCTCATGGAGTTTCAGCTCATTTGGAGTTGTGCAGAATAGGTAGCCTGACGTAGCTTTTTCAGGTCTAGATTTCCAGCTGCCGGAATTCTCCCTCTTTGTGTGAACCTTGCATATTATGAGAGAAAATGCATTAGAATTACTCCAAAAAGCATTATTATGCATAAAAACTTTAGAAATAATACTAGGTAAACATGATGCAAAATGGACGTATCACTGACCACCAGGCCCGCGCCATTCTCCCTCCTCCCATGCGCAATGCCGAGTCCGGCTCACGCACGACACCATTTCCGTGTCCAAATCTTCAGGGATTCGCCCCAGGCCTTTCCCCCTCCTCCAAGAACATGTCCCATAAATATCCAAGCTGCCCCCTCGTCCGTTCCCCTCAAACATCAACGGCCGAGGCCACCTAAAACACCCACATGATCACGACAAATCTTTGTGACCGAAGCTATTTCCATCGATGATTCTGACACCGGTGAGCATCTCTGAGACCCCTATCTTCGCTGTTCGACCTCCCTCTTCGCCGTGCATCTATTTGACAGTCCGGATCATGCCGTAGCCTTCCTCTCGAGCTCAACCGAATCTGCCAGAGCACGGGTGTTCGCCAAAGCTTTCCCGACATTGCCCTGCTTGCCACCGACACCCTTGAAGGCGGAAGAACCCACCACCGCGACCCCCTCTCCGAGTCGCACCAGCGGGACTCCACCGCCGTCGCCGGAGCCAACCGGAGCCGCCGCCTCACCACCGTATTCTTCCCTTCCATCGTCTCCTAGCTGTAAGCCGCCATCGCTAATCCCCTCCATTAGATCTAAATCAACATCTTAGATTAGGTATAATCTGAATGGTTAGGTTTTATTTTAGCAGATCAATTGTATTAAACAAACCGTAGGTTTTTCTTTTAATTAGCTGCAATAGCCAAATCACTTAATTACCGACCGTCCGCGGCATAAATCTGCAACAAACTGCCAGCAGCCAACCACAGTGTGCCACGTGGCACCTCTGACATGGTCGGGCAATATTTAGTACTTTCAGATTTCAGATTCTACTCAAAATTTTCTTTTAGCTTAACTTTAGATCTATAACTCCAAATTCAGTGATTCTTTTTCCTACAGGTTCGTATTGATACCCTCTATCCAGTAGGCGCAACAAGTAATATTTTTGAAACTTTAAAAATTGAATTTGATTATATTCAAATTTAAACTTCGTTAGGCCATAATTTGCAATCTACAACTCTATTTGATTTGATTCTTTTTGCAAATCAAAGCTCTTGGCATCTACTTTCTCTTGAAGTCAGAACCACCTAATTTTAATACTGATAAAAATATGTTTTCTATCCAGAAACTGTATTTGATTCTTTTTTGAGTTCCATAAGTCTTTCATTTGGTTTCTTTTTGGATCTTTGAGTGATTACTTATGTGTTGTTATAATTGATTACAATAGATTACTCGGAGTGTGACGAGTAGAATTATCAAGATTATGAGTGTGACGAATCTTCAACAACAGTTCAAGGCAAGTTACACTTTGACCATGCTCCATTTATACCTATGTTTTCTATGCATCGTAGTCCAAATTGAATATCATGTATGAGTAGGATTATGACTATGGCTATGCAATATACACCCAGTAGTTCATTGAGGCAGGTGTGAGATTCATTCTGAGCATGAGAGGCGGTGTATCAAGTAGGGCCAAATAAATGATAACAAATTTATGTTAATGAATTATTTGGGTGGAATGGTTGCATGGTGAGGGGAACCCTGGAGTAATCAGGGATTTTCTCAAGTATCCTGGAGTACCTTTATCAAACAATATTTCATGACTAGAAGCTTGCATGTGTAGCCAAGCTATTATGGGCTCTGGCTTGGTTGATCATTGTAGTGACTATTACCAGGTGGTGCTACGAGAAGTAGTTATAAGTAGGTAGGATGGATACTACCTGGAGGTGTCTTGTGGTGAAAAGTGCGCAAAAGTCAGCAGGGTGTAAAACTAACCGATTAGTCGTGTGCTCGGTTATGGACAATTTGAGCATCTAGAAGTGGGAATTTGAGTGATATGATCACATTAAATTAACATTAACATTAATGGGTTTAATAACTTGGGTACAGATTGAGTGGAGGAACCATCTCAATCATATTATGACAAGCTTTGTAGAAATACATTGATATTCATGATAGTTGGACAAAATCAGCTTTATGCAAATTGAAACATAGAGACTTCCACTATCCAAATTGCATGTAGAAGTAGAACTTTCATACTCTCTTATGGTGTAACTTGCTAGTACATTCAATGTACTAACCTACGCAGCTGTAACTTATCATGTTGCGGGATTTATACGACGAGTAAGTGATGCGTTATAGGGTTATGATGTCTACACTCAACTTTGCCATTGGTGTTAACGAGATTCCACAACCTTTGTTGTTATTTCTGCTGTGTGGACTATAAGGTAATAATATTTACGTTATTTATAACATCTGATATTCTGTTATTTCATCGAGTATTGTGTGTGCTCCCTACTGATCCAGGGATAGCACAGAAGCACAATAGACTTGGATCCTTATTGGAACCGGGTTGCTACAAATCTAATCCGTGGAGCATAAAGAAATTATGATATTTGGGTCTCTGATTTAGTATGAGAATGAATTTTCAGAACTAAATACGCCCCACATGGAAGGGTGGGAAAATTAAAAAATTTATACCTGGCTAGGACATTCAGTTAGCTCATCCATCTCCCTAGAATTATCTGCAACTTTTTTGGCAAGGAAAAACATTAATGCTAGCATATGTAGTATATGAACCGCAAAAAGCATAGTATATCATAGCTACATGTGAATTACTCCCTCCATCCTAAATATAAGTCAAATATAGGTCTTTTTAGAGATTTCAGTAAGAACTACATACCGATGTATATAGACATATTTTGAAGTGCAGATTCACTCATTTTACTCTATATGTAGTTTGGATTGGAATATCTAAAAGGACTTATATTTAGGAATAGAGGTAGTACATGGTAGAGATTCTAGAAAAATTTCTTGTGCAATGTTGGACTTCAGCAGTGCGTGCACCTGCACAACAATGCAAGGATAAATAACAGAGAATAGAGGTTGTGTCAACAAATGGGAAAAGCAGCAAGAGAGCGGCTGTATCTGATAAAGGAGCAGTACACAAGTGGAGAGGCGGCCGGAATGATACTAACATGCCGGAGGAGAGTAGTGGTTGAGGAGAAGAGAGAATGGGGCGCCAGGCACAACTACAACGCCCAGAAGCAAACCAGCACTATGATGTCACCATCGCTATGCAAGATGGGCATGTGAGGGGAGGAGGCACTACGAGAGAGAACCAAAGTGAATGCAGAAGGAGGAGCAACCTTAACACGTGAGTCATGCGTTCCCCTAGAACCACATAAATCACAACCATCTTATGAGGATTGAAGGTTAGCCTCCATTAGTGAATGAGGGGCCGCCTAGATAGGTCTTCAGAGCAGCGGCCCATTGACATTTGGGCCTATTGTGACACTCGGAGTTAGGAGCTTAGAAAAGGTCGTGAGGACACGGTTGGACGATGAGATGATCCAGAGAGTTGAGTGAGTTGATCACATGGTGTAGGGTGCCAAATCGTTGTAGAGGCTAGTAGGTCACCCCATTATACTATTTCTGAATTGCTAGCTCTAGAATCACCCCTGCAACTGTTAGGCTCACTTTTATATTTTGCATATTGCCTAGAATTGCTAAGTAGTAATTAAAATTAGTAATTGTACTTCACCCACCCTTTAGGTCTACCTCAATCCTTCAAACTTGTCCAACTTCAGAATTTCTTTTGGAAACCAGTGGGCTTATTTGTCTGCTTACGAAATGTAGGATCAAAAGTATGTCTAGAGGGGGGGGTGATTAGACTACTTGACCAAATAAAAACTTATCTTTAACAATTCTACCAAGTGAAATACACCCGACACGTGCAAGTCTAAGAGTCTTGGCAGCGACAAGTAAAGACTTTGCATATGAATGTAAAGGAGGGATTGGAGATTTCAAACGCAATGGGGACGCAGAGATTTTTGGCGTGGTTCTGATAGGTGGTGCTATCTGCTACTTCTTGAGCTTGCGTTGATTTTTCCCTTAAAGAGGAAAGGGTGATGCGGCAAACTAGAGTAAGTATTTCCCTCATTTTTGAGAACCAATGTATCAATCCAGTACGAGACAACGTGCAAGTCACAAAATACCTGCACAAACAAACACCAACTTGCACCCAACGCGATAAAGGGGTTGTCAATCCCTTCACGGCTATTTGCAAAGTGAGATCTGATAGAGATGGATAAACAGTAAAGTAATAATTTTTGGTATTTTTGGTTTATGGAACGGAAAGTAAAAGATTGCAAAGAAAGTAAATAGGAAACTAAAATAGTAGATCAGAAACTTATATGATGGAAAATAGAAGATTATATGATGGAAAATAGACCCGGGGGCCATAGGTTTCACCAGAGGCTTCTCTCAAGATAGAAAATATTATGGTGGGTCAACAAATTACAGTGGAGCAATTGATAGAAAAGCGCAAAGTTATGACGATATCTAAGGCAATGATCACGAATATAGGTATCACGTCCGTATCAAGTAGACTGACTCCTGCCTGCATCTACTACTATTACTCCACACATCGACCGACTCATGCCTGCATATAGAGTATTAAGTTCATGAAGAACGGAGTAACACTATATCGTAAAAGTCATATAACACTATATCGTCAACGAACGTTAAGCGTGCGGACCCTACGGGTTTGAGAACTATGTAGACATGACCGAGACACTTCTTCGGTCAATAACCAATAGTGAAACCTGGATTCCCATATTGGTTCCTACATATTCTACAAAGATCTTTATCGGTTGAACCGTTGTGACAACATACACAATTCCCTTTGTCCATCGGTATCTTACTTGCCCGACATTCAATCATCGGTATCTTCATAACTTTTTCAGTGTCATTACCGGCAAGTCTCTTTACTTGTTCTGTAATATATCATCTCGTCACTAACTCCTTAGTCATTTACTTGCAAGCTTATGATGTGTATTACCGAGAGGGCCCAGGGATACCTCTCCGATACTCGGAGTGACAAATCCTAATCTTTATCTATGCCAACTCAACAAACACCTTTGAAGATACCTATAGAGCATCTTTATGATCACCCAGGTACGTTGTGATGTTTGATAGCACACAAGGTATTCCTCTGGTATCCGGGAGTTGCATAATCTCATAGTCGAAGGAATATGTATTTGACATGAAGAAAGCAATAGCAATAAACTGAATGATCAATATGCTAAGCTAACAGATGGGTCTTGTCCATCACATCATTCTCCTAATGATGTGATCCCATTATCAAATGATAACACATGTCCATGGTTAGGAAACCTTACTAGGGACACGGTATTTGTTTATGTATTCACACATTGATACGTCTCCAACGTATCTATAATATTTTATTGTTCCATGCTATTATATTATCTATTTTGGATGTT
Source organism: Triticum urartu (assembly GCF_003073215.2). Lineage (NCBI taxonomy): Eukaryota > Viridiplantae > Streptophyta > Magnoliopsida > Poales > Poaceae > Triticum > Triticum urartu. The sequence goes on along the minus strand of NC_053027.1, from coordinate 79,041,520 downwards.
TTATATGCATTATTATGCTATTTTATATTATTTTTGGGACTAACTTATTAACCTAGAGCCCAATGGCAATTTCTGTTTTTCCTTGTTTTTGAGTTTCGCATAAAAGGAATATCAAACGGAGTCCAAACGGAATAGAACTTTGCGATGATTTTTCTTAGACCAGAAGACACCCAAGGGACATGGAGTCCAAGTCAGAAGAGCCGCGAGGCGGTGGCAAGGGTGGAGGGTGCGCCCTAGGGGGCGCTACCTTGTGGGCCCCTCAGGACTCATTTGACCTAGCTCTTCGTCCTATATATTCACATATATTCCAAAACCCTTTAGGGGAGCCACAAAAACACTTTTCCATTGCCGCAACGTTTTGTGTCTGTGAGATCCCATCTTGGGGCCTTTTTCGGCAATCTGCCGGAGGGGGATTCGATCATGGATGGCTTCTACATCAACCCTATTGTCCTTCCGATGAAGAGCTTTTCTATGAATTGCTCGACAGTAATTTGTTCACCCACCCTATTATTTGCCTTCATGCGAGAAGCCTCTAGCGAAACCTATGGCCGCCGGGTCTATTTTTCATCATATTAGTTTCCGATCTACTATTTCGCAATCTTTTATTTTCAGATCTATAAACCAAAAAACCAAAAATATTTTATATTTTGTTTAGTTTTACCTATCTCTATCAGATCTCACCTTTGCAGTTGGCCGTGAAGGGATTGACAATCCCTTTATCGAGTTCGGTGCAAGTGTTTGATTGTTTGTGCGGGTGCATAGATTGGGGACTTGCTTGTACCTCCTACTGTATTGATACCTTGGTTCTCTAACTGAGGGAAATACTTATCTCTACTTTGCTGCATCACCCTTTCCTCTTCAAGGGAAAAACCAACACAAGCTCAAGAAGTAGCAGGAAGAATTTCTGGCACCATTGGGGGGGGGGAGGTCTACATCAAGCCTACCAAGTACCCTTCATAAAATCTCTTCCCTTGCATTACATTATTTGCCATTTGCCTCTCATTTCCCTCTCCCCCACTTCTAAAACCATTTTCAGAAAAAACACAGAAAGATTTGACTTTTTATTCGCCCTTCTTCCGTTTGCCTTTTCGTTTGCTTTTTGTTTGCTTGTGTGTTAGATCGCTTGTCTTGCTTTCATGGTTAGAACTTCCATCATTGTTAGCTCTCCCGAGAATGAGGTCCTTAATTTTAAGCAAATCAAGGGATAAAATTTAAAGGATGCTCGGTATAGAATTTGCAATGCTCAGAAGAGATCTACTCGAAAGCAATCTACTACCGTTCTCCTTCGCAATCTTTATGTGGGCGTTACTCCTTGGAATAGATATGTTTTGGATACCATTACCAGGGGAAATTTCTTGGGGAGTCATACTTTTGATGCTTATAATGCTATGATAGATTCGTTAGGCCCACCACCTCTTATGGTTAATGAATCTGTTTTAACCTTGGAACATGTGATGCAAAGGCTTGATATTATTGAGAATAAAATTCCTACCATAGAGTTGATTGAAAACTTGGATAATAAGATTCATAATCATATTACTCAATATGGATCTAAGGTAGGAGTCACTTTAAAGAACCTTAGGGAAAAGGAACCCATAGTTAATGAAAAGATAGATCAAGATTCTACTAGAATTGGCAAACTAGAAGATATTATTACCAACTTGGGTTCCGCTTTTTCCTCCGTTAAAACTACTCAAATTTTTCCTCCTACTAAGGCCGCAAAGTTTATTTATGTTCCTAAGAACAAGGGTGAATCTTCTAGTAAAGGAAACGAAGATCTCAAAATGATAATTGTTCACCCTAATCTTTTCGATATCATTAAGGAACCAATTGCCACGAGCGAATTTCTTGATTTCTTGACTAGGAGTATGATTACTGATAAGACCCAAGAATCTCCTAAGGTTTATAAGTGTGCAATTGAAGAGTTGCATACCAAAGATGAAAATACCTAGATCTATTGCATTATGCCTAGCTAGGGGTGTTAAACAATAGCGCTTGTTGGGAGGCAACCCAATTTTATTTTTGTTCTTACTTTTTGGTTCCGTTTTCAATAAATTTTTCATATTTCCTCTGGTTAGATGTTTTTTATGTTTTAATTAGTGTTTGTGCCAAGTAAGACCTTTGGGATGGCTTACAGTGATAGTTGATTTGATCTTGCAGAAAAACAAAAAAAATTGCGCCCAGAAAAATAATTTACATTTTTAATAGAAGCGTGATAAAATACTAATTCTTTTTTCAGAAGATTAAGATACAAATTTCTCTATTGTCCTAAATTTTCAGAATCTTTGGAGTTACAAAAGTATTCAAGATTTACAGATTGCTACAGACTGTTCTGTTTTTGACACATTCTGTTTTCTATGTGTTGTTTGCTTATTTTGATGAATCTATGGGTAGTATCGGGGGGTATGAACCATGGAAAAGTTGGAATATAGTAGATATTACACCAATATAATGAAGAATGAGTTCACAATAGTACCTTAAGTGGTGATTTATTTTCTTATACTAAGCGATCTCATGAGTTTTCTGTTGAGTTTTGTGTTGTGAAGTTTCAAGTTTTGGGTAAAGATTTGATGGACTATGGAATAAGGAATAAGGAGTGGCAAGAGCCTAAGCTTGGGGATTACCAAGGCACCCCAAGGTAATATTCAAGGACAACCAAGAGCCAAAAGCTTGGGGATGCCCCGGACGACATCCCCTCTTTCGTCTTCGTCTATCGGTAAGTTTACTTGAGGCTATATTTTCATTCACTACATGATATGTGTTCTGCTTGGAGCATCTTGTATGATATGAGTCTTTGCTTTTTAGTTTGCCACAATCATGCTTGATACGTCTCCAACGTATCTATAATTTTTTATTGTTCCATGCTATTACATTATCTGTTTTGGATGTTTATATGCATTATTATGCTATTTTATATTATTTTTGGGACTAACTTATTAACCTAGAGCCCAGTCCTAGTTTCTGTTTTTCCTTTTTTTTGAGTTTCGCAGAAAAGGAATATCAAACGGAGCCCAAACGGAATAAAACTTTGTGATGATTTTTTTGGGACCAAAAGACACCCAGGGGACTTGGAGTCCAAGTCAGAAGAGCTGCGAGGCGGCGACAAGGGTGGAGGGTGCGCCCTAGGGGGGCACCCCCTACCTTGTGGGCCCCTCAGGACTCATCTGACCTAGATCTTCGTCCTATATATTCACATATATTCGAAAACCCTTCAGGGGAGCCACGAAACCACTTCTCCACCACCACAACCTTCTGTACCTGTGAGATCCCATCTTGGGGTATTTTCAGGCAATATGCCGGAGGGGGATTCGATCACGGAGGGCTTCTACATCAACCCTATTGCCCTTCCGATGAAGCGTGAGTAGTTTACCTCAGACCTATGGGTCAATAGCTAGTAGCTAGATGGCTTCTTCTCTCTCTCTTTGATTCTCAATACCATGTTCTCCTCGACGTTCTTGGACATCTATCTGATGTAATCTTCTTTTGTGGTGTGTTTGTCGAGATCTGATGAATTGTGGATTTATGATCATATTATCTCTGAATATTATTTGAATCTTGTCTGAATTCTTATGTGCATGATTTGATATCTTTGTATTTCCCTTCGAATTATTGGATTGGTTTGGTCAACTATATTGTTTTTTCTTGCAATGGGAGAGGTGCTTAGTTTTGGGTGCAATCTTGCGGTGTCCTCACCCAGTGACAAAGTAGGAGTAGCGAGGCACGTATTGTATTGTTGCCATCAAGGATAAAAAGATGGGGTTTTGATCATATTGCTTGCTTTTATCCCTCTACATCATGTCATCTTACTTAATGCGTTACTCTGTTCTCTTGAACTTAATAATCTAGATGCATGTAGGAGTCGGTCGATGTGTGGAGCAATAGTAGTAGATGCAGGCAGGAGTCGGTCTACTTGACATGGACGTGATGCCTATATGCATAATCATTGCCTTGGATATCGTCATAACTTTGCACTTCTCTATCAATTGCTCGATAGTAATTTGTTCACCCATCGTATTATTTGCCTTCATGAGAGAAGCCTCTAGTGAAACCTGTGGCCCCCGAGTCTATTTTTCATCATCTTAGTTTCCGATCTGCTATTTTGCAATCTTTTATTTTCCGATCTATAAACCAAAAAACCCAAAAATATTTTATCTTTTGTTTAGTTTTATCTATCTCTATCAGATCTCACCTTTGCAATTGGCCGTGAAGGGATTGACAACCCCTTTATCGCATTGGGTGCAAGTGTTTGATTGTTTGTGCAAGTGCATAGATTGGGGACTTTCTTGTACCTCCTACTGGACTGATACCTTGGTTCTCTAACGGAGGGAAATGCTTATCTCTACTTTGCTGCATCACCCTTTCCTCTTCAAGGAAAAAAAACAACGCAAGCTCAAGAAGTAGCACATATGTATTTAAGTTTCCGAACAATACAATTCTAGCATGAATAATAAACCTTAATCATGAATAAGGAAATATAAAGTAACAACTTTATTATAGCCTCTAGGGCATATTTCCTTCAGTCTCCCACTTGCACTAGAGTCAATAATCTAGATTACATTGTAATGAATCTAACACCCATGGAGTCTGGTGTTGATCATTTGCTCGCGGAAGGGGCTTAGTTGACGGGTCTGCTACATTTAGATCCATATGTATTTTGCAAACTTCTATGTCTCCATCCTTGACCTTTTCACGAATGGAGTTGAAGCGACTCTTGATGTGTTTAATCCTCTTGTGAAACCTGGATTCCTTCGCCAAGGCAATTGCTCCAGTGTTGTCACAAAAGATTTTCATTGGATCCGATGCACTGGGTATGACACCCAGATCGGATATGAACTCCTTCATCCAGACTCCTTCATGAGCTGCTTCCAAAGCAGCTATGTACTCCGCTTCACACGTAGATCCCGCCATGACGCTCTGCTTGGAACTAGACCAACTGACAGATCCACCATTCAATATAAACACGTATCCGGTTTGTGATTTAGAGTCATCCAAATCAGTGTCGAAGTTAGCATCAACGTAACCATTTACGACGAGCTCTTTATCACCTCCATAAACGAGAAACATATCCTTGGTCCTTTTCAGTTACTTTAGGATGTTCTTGACTGTTGTCCAGTGATCCACTCCTAGATTACTTTGGTACCTCCCTCCAAACTTATGGCAAGTCACACATCAGGTCTGGTACACAGCATAGCATACATGATATAGTAGAACCTATGGCTGAGGCATAGGCAATGACTTTCATTTTCTCTCTATCTTCTGCAGTGGTCGGGCTTTGAGTCTGACTCAACTTCACACCTTGTAACACATGCAAGAACCATTTCTTTGACTGATCCATTTTGAACTTCATCAAAACTTTATCAAGCTATGTGCTTTGTGAAAGTCCTATTAAGCATCTTGGTCTATCCCTATAGATCTTGATGCCCAATATATAAGCAGCTTCACCGAGGTCTTTCATTGAAAAATTCTTATTCAAGTATCCTTTTATGCTATCCACAAAATATATATTATTTCCAATCAATAATATGTCATCCACATATAATACAATATGTCATCCAGATATAATTTGCTATCTAGAAATTCTTTAAATACATGCTTCACCATAAGTCTGTATAAAACCATATGCTTTGATCACCTCATCAAAGTATATATTCCAACTCCGAGATGCTTGCACCAGTCCATGGATGGATTGCTGGAGCTTGCACACTTTGTTAGCACCTTTAGAATCAACAAAACCTTTGGGTTGAATCATATACAACTCTTCTTTAAGAAATCCATTAAGGAATGCAGTTTTGATGTCAATTTGCCAAATTTCATAATTATAAAATGCGGCAATTTCTAACATGATTCGGACTGACTTAAGCATCCCTACAGGTAACAAGGTCTCATCGTAGTCAACCCCTTGAAGTTGTCAAAAACCTTTCGCGACAAGTCAAGATTTGTAGATGGTGACATTACCATCAGCGTTTGTATTCTTCTTGAAGATCCATTTATTCTCAATGGCTTGCCGATCATCGAGAAAATCCACCAAAGTCCACACTTTGTTCTCATACATGTATCCTATCTCAGATTTCATGGCCTCAAGACATTTATATGGTGTCATCTCAACGGATTTCGATGGTGCCCTATTTAACATGAATGCGACAGTCTCGAATGCATAACCCCAAAACGATAGTGGTAAATTGATAAGAGACATCATAGAACGCACCATATCCAATAAAGTACGATTAAGACATTCGAACACATCATTATGTTGTGGTGTTCCATGTGGCGCGAGTTGTGAAACAATTCCACATTGTTTTAAATGAAGGCCAAAGTCGTAACTCAAATATTCACCTTCGTGATCAGATCGTAGAAACTTTATTTTCTTGTTACGATGATTCTTCACTTCACTTTGAAATTCTTTGAACTTTTCAAATGTTTCAGACTTGTGTTTAATCAAGTAGATATACCCATACCTACTCAAATAATCTGTGAAGGTTAGAAAATAACGATACCCGCAGCATGCCTCAACACTCATCAGACCGCATATATCGGTATGTATTATTTCCAATAAGTCATTAGCTCGCTCCATTGTTCTAGAGAACTGAGTTTTATTCATCTTGCCCATGAGGCATGGTTCGCAAGTATCAAATGATTCATAATCAAGTGATTCCAAAATTCCATCTGTATGGAGTTTCATGCGCTTTACACCAATATGACCTAAACGGCAGTGCCACAAATATGTTGCACTATCATTATCAACTTTGCATCTTTTGGCATCAATATTATGAATCTGTGTATCACTACTATCGAGATTCGACAAGAATAGACCATTCATCAAGGGTGCATGACCATAAAAGATATTACTCATATAAATGGAACAACCATTATTCTCTGATATAAATGAATAACCATCCTGCACTAAACAAGATCCAGATATAATGTTCATGCTCAATGCTGGCACCAAATAACAATTATTCAGGTCTAAAACTAATACCGGAGGTAGATGTAGAGGTAGCGTGCCAACGGTGGTCACATCGACCTTGGAACCATTCCTGACGCACATCATCACCTCTCCCTTAGCCAGTATTCGTTTATTCCGCAGCTCATGTTTCGAGTTACAAATATGAGCAACTGAACTAGTATCAAATACCCAGGCGCTGCTACGAGCATTGGTAAGGTACACATCAATAACATGTATATCAAATATACCTTTGTTCACATTGCCATCCTTCTTATCCGCCAAGTATTTGGGGCAGTTCCGCTTCCAGTGACCAGTCCCTTCGCAGTAGAAGCACTCAGTTTCAAGCTTTGGTCTAGCTTTGGGCTTCTTCCCGGGAGTGGCAACTTTCTTGTCATTCT
>NC_053027.1:79010917-79033179 GCF_003073215.2 Triticum urartu | reverse complement strand
AAGAAGAGAGATAAGGACAAGAATGGAAAAAGAGTGCTCAGGTTTATCCCGAACACCCCAGCACTCGTGGCTCGGGGGCAGAAGCCGACAACTCGCTATCTCTCAGATTTAATAAACGACCGCACAGAAGGTAATATTTTAAATTCAAACAAGCGTTGCATAGTGCATATGAACAAGTGTTCAACGTACAGGATCACAAATGCGAGTTCACTCAAAAATTACATCCTTGGCACACTCATCCGCCACAAGGCGGGCACCCTTCAGGACGCCCTCACAATACTGTTCAGGGCGGCGATGCTCCTTGCCCTGCGGTGGCCCATCTGTCACCAGCTTCTCAGCATCCATCTTGCCCCAGTAAACTTTGACACGGGCAAGCGCCCTGCGGGCACCTTCGATGCAAACGGAGCGCTTGATCACCTCAAGCCAAGGGCAAGCATCCGCAAGTCGCTTCACCAACCCGAAGTAGCTCCCTGGCATGGCCTCTCCAGGCCACAGCCGGACTATCAGACCCTTCATGGCCTGTTCGGCCGCCTTGTGGAGTTCGACCATCTGCTTCAGTTGGTCGCTCAGGGGCACCGGATGTCCGGCCTTAGTATACTGAGACCAGAACACCTTCTCCGTCGAGCTTCCCTCCTCGGCTCGGTAGTGCTTGGCGGCATCTGACACATTGCGGGGCAAATCTGCGAACGCTCCTGGAGAGCTCCGGACTCGGGTAAGTAACAAGTAATTCACCTTTACGTGCTTGCCTTGCATAATGAATGCCTTACCCGCCGCTATCTTCCTCATCGCCTCAATTTCCTGGAGGGCCTTTTGGGCTTCGGCCTTGGCATGCTTGGCGCTCTCGAGGGCCGAGGCAAGCTCGGACTCTCTTGTCTTCAAGTCACGCTCCAAGCTCTCGTGTTTTTTCACGAGAGCCTGGAGCTCTTGCTGCACCTCCTCCACCAGCGCCTCCTGTTTTCCTCGCTCGGTGCGCTCCGTGGCCGCTTTGTCTTCGGCCTCGGACAACACTTGCTTCAGGGTCGCCACCTCGGTCGTGGCCCCTGCCATAGTCACGATGATCCTGTCATTTTTTGCAACCACATTTTTTCTATATACTTACATAAGGTATTACTTACCTTCCTTCTCCTCGAGCTGCTTCTTGGCAAGGCCGAGCTCGTTCTCAGACTGCTCGAGGCCCTGCTTCAACTTGTCGACCTCCGCAGTAAGTGCGGCAGAGGTCAGCAGCGCAGCCTGCATACCCATATCAGCATACTTTGTTGGACTCCTACGGATATTCTTAGATCCTTAATTCGGCTTTTTCTTTGTAAACACCGAACTGAGCATCAGGGGCTACTGTCTATGCGGTAATATTTTTATATTTTAAATACATACCTCAAAGCCTGTTAGAAGGCTGGCACAGGCTTCAGTCAGTCCGCTTTTGGCGGACTGAACCTTCTGGATCACCGCACTCATTACAGTACGGTGCTCCTCGTCGATGGAGGCGCCGTTAAGCACCTCCAGCAAATTATCCGGTGCCTCTGGTTGGACGGAGGTCACCGGCGTCATAGGTTTGCCCTTCTTGGGGCGGCCGCCTGCCGGAGTGCGGAACCACGGAAGGCTCCGGTGCGGTGTTCGGCCCTGGGCCGGACTTGGAGCCCTTAGGAGCCTTGCTCCCTTTGTGCCCGCGGTCCGGAAGGTCGCCTTGCGGCGCCTCTAGGAACACCTCCCCTCGGCTTGGAACCCTTTGGGATAGCACCTCGGCGTTGTCCGTAGGGCGGGGGGAGGAAGTGGTAGGAAGTGAAAAGCTATTCACATCCGACGAACCCAAGGAGCCGCTCGACGATATGTCGACTTGGGCTCGGGGCGGACTGCATGATTATATTCGGCGTTCGGAAAAGCTATGGAATAAAAGAATGCTACGAGTCACTATGGTGTCCGAATACTTACGACTTCGCCAGGGGCTTGGCCCTGGGCGGCCACTCCTCCTCGCTGTCAGCAGCGTTGGTGGAGTAGTCCGGAGGAAGGGTCCTTCCCTTCTTGGACCCTCCGGCCTCCCCAGTTGGGGCGGCCTTCCTTTTCTTTTCTCCCCCTGCTAGAGGGGGAGAAGCCTCTTTTTCCTCCTCCTCGTCTTCATGGGAGGAGTGCGCCTCAGAGTCATCAGACGACGAGTCCGACACCACCGAGCGCCGAGAACTCTTTCGGGTTCCGGTGGCCTTCTTCTTGGCCTTCTTCTCCGGCACCACGTAAGGTGCCGGAACCAGCAGCACCGCCAAGCGGGCGTCTGCTGGGCCTTTGGGCAAAGGAGCCGGACAGGCGATCTAATCGGCCGTCTCCACCCATTCCTGTCAAAGGTACGGGAGCTTAGATCCCGCATAGAATTAAACCACAAAGAATGAATACCCTATAAGAGGTAAAACAGCTTACCGCGCCGGCTGGGAGCTTCGCGTAGAATCCGCGATCCTCGTCAAAGGGCGGGGGGGGGAACCTCGGTGCCCTTGAATAGCACCTTCCAGGCATCCTCGTGTGTGTGTCGAAGAGCCTGTTCAGAGTTTGGTGCTGGGCCGGGTCGAACTCCCACAAGTTGAAAGCCCGTTGTTGACACGGGAGGATCCGGCGGATGAGCATGACCTGGAACTATGTTGACAGTTTGAGCTTCTTGCTCACCATGTTTTGATACATGTTTGGAGTCCGGTCAGCTCTCCCGAACTACCCCAGGACAGGCCCTTCTCTTCAGGAGGTGAGCCGCGTGGGGATCCAGATCGAAACTCGGGGGCCACTGCCCATTTAGGGTCACGCGGCTCGGTGATGTAGAACCACCCCAATTGCCACCCCTTTATGGTCTCCACGAAGGAGCCCTCGAGCCATGTGATGTTGGGCATCTTGCCCACCATGGCGCCTCCGCACTCCGCCTGGCGGCCGCTCACTACCTTCGGCTTGACATTGAAGGTCTTCAGCCATAAGCCGAAGTGGGGCTTGATGCGGAGGAAGGCCTCACACACGACGATAAACGCCGAGATGTTGAGGATGAAGTTCGGGGCCAGATCGTGGAAATCCAGGCCGTAGTAGAACATGAGCCCCCGGACGAATGGGTGGAGAGGGAATCCCAGTCCGCGGAGGAAATGGGTAAGGAACACTACCCTCTCATGGGGCCTGGGGGTGGGGATGAGCTGCCCCTCATCTGGGAGCCGGTGCGCGATGTCGTCGGGCAGGTATCCGGCTCTCCTCAGCTTCTTGATGTGTCCCTCCGTGACGGAGGAGACCATCCACCTGCCTCCCGCTCCGGACATGGTTGGAGAAGGTTGAGGTGGGAAATGCGGACTTGGGCGCTGGAGCTCGAGTGTGCGAAAATGGATGAGCAAAGGAGGAAGAAGGCGTGGATGAAAAGGTGAATCCTTATCCCCTTATATGGGCGGACGAAACTATGCGTCCCCACCAGCCTGGTAAAACTCGCTTATCTCCCAAGCGCCGTAATCAATGGCGGTTGGGTTACCCACGCCCGTATTGATGAGAATCCCGGAATAAGGGGACACGATCTCTGCTTCGACAAGACGTGCCAAGGAAACCGCCTCGCAAAACGCGCTGAGGTGGGACAGTAAAAAATGATTCGAATAAGGCTTGGCTGTGGTGTGATGTCACGCTACAGAATACGTCAGCAGATTAGATTTGTGAAAATATTACTCTCTCTACGGTGGTATGTGGAACTTGTTTTGCAGAGCCGGACACGATCCTCGTGTTCAAAATCTTCTATGAAGTATTCGGAGGAGGAACCCGCCTTGCAATGCCGAAGACAATCTGCGCGCCGGACTCATCGTCATTGAAGCCTGGTTCAGGGGCTACTGAGGGAGTCCTGGATTAGGGGGTATCCGGACAGCCGGACTATATCCTTTGGCCGGACTGTTGGACTATGAAGATACAAGATTGAAGACTTCGTCCCGTGTCCGGATGGGACTTTCCTTGGCGTGGAAGGCAAGCTTGGCAATACGGATATGTAGATCTCCTCCCATTGTAACCGACTCTGTGTAACCCTAGCCCCCTCCGGTGTCTATATAAACCGGAGGGTTTAGTCCGTAGGACACAACAACAATCATACCATAGGCTAGCTTCTAGGGTTTAGCCTCTCTGATCTTGTGGTAGATCTACTCTTGTACTACCCATATCATCAATATTAATCAAGCAGGAGTAGGGTTTTACCTCCATCGAGAGGGCCCGAACCTGGGTAAAAACATCGTGTCCCTTGTCTCCTGTTACCATCCGCCTAGACGCACAGTTCGGGACCCCCTACCCGAGATCCGCCGGTTTTGACACCGACACTAGGTGTGCCCTATGCAGATAGTAGCCCCCTGAGACTCTGGTTGCTGTCGAAAACGGCGGCAAACAGAGGATCATAGTGCCAGGTAATAATCATGCCGCTGAGGGAGTCCTGGATTAGGGGGTCCTCGGACGGCCGGACTATATACTTTAGCTGGACTATTGGACTATGAAGATACAAGATTGAAGACTTCGTCCCGTGTCCGGATGGGACTCTCCTTGGCGTGGAAGGCAAGCTTGGCAATACAGATATGTAGATCTCCTCCCTTGTAACCGACTCTGTGTAACCCTAGCCCCCTCCGGGGTCTATATAAACCAGAGGGTTTAGTCCGTAGGACAACACCAATCATACCATAGGCTAGCTTCTAGGGGTTAGCCTCTACGATCTCGTGGTAGATCAACTCTTGTAATACTCATATCATCAAGATCAATCAAGCAGGAAGTAGGGTATTACCTCCATCGAGAGGGCCCAAACCTGGGTAAACATCTTGTCCCTGCCTCCAGTTACCATCCCCCTTAGACGCACAGTTCGGGACCGCCTACACGAGATCCGCCGGTTTTGACACCGACATTGGTGCTCTCATTGAGAGTTCCACTGTGCCGTCACCGTAAGGCTTGATGGCTCCTTCGATCATCGGCAACGATGCGATCGAGGGTGAGGTTCTCCTTCCGGGACAGATCTTCGTATTCGGCGGCTTCGTACTACGGGCCAACTCGCTTGGCCGTCTGGAGCGGATCGAGAGCTACGCCCCTGGCCATCAGGTCAGATTCGAAAACTTGAACTACACTGTCGACATCCGTGGAGACTTGATCTTCAACGGATTCGAGCCCATGTCAGGTGCACCCCACAATTACGACGGACATGACTTAACTCTGCCGTCGGACAGTGTTCGGGAGACCACACCTGCAACTACTCCGGCCCGCAATCTGGAACAAATTGCGCCATCTGAGGACGGGTGGATAGACCCCACCACGGAGGCCGCACTCTCAGTGGCGATAGAGCCGAATACTGACTTCACCTCCCACGAGAGCCGTGTTGCCGAACCGTTGGGTTCGTCCCCGCCCACGGGCTCCGAGCCGTTTACGTCCGTGCCTATGGAATCCGATCGGGCACCGATCATGGAGTTTACCTCCGCGGATATCTTTCAGCACTCGCCTTTCGGCGATGTGCTAAATTCATTAAGGAATCTCTCCTTGTCAGGAGAACCTTGGCCGAACTATGTCCAGCTAGAATGGGATGCGGACGACGATGCAATTCGCTCCCCACCCACCACCCACTTAGTAGCCACTATCGACGATTTAACCGACATGCTCGATTTCTACTCCGAAGACATCGACGGTATGGACGACGATGCAGGAGACGAGCAGGAACCACCACCTATAGGGCGCTGGACAGCCACCTCATCACACGATATATACATGGTGGATACACCCAAAGAAAACAATGATGAGGAACGGAAGGATAGCTCCCTCGATAAGCAACCAAAGCGACGGCGTAGGCGCCGCTCCAAATCCCGCCTCGGCAAAAACAACGATAACAGCGTAAGAGAAAATAACACCCCGGTCGACTCCAGAGGAGACGACAACATTAACCCAGCGATATAGCAGGAGGAACCAGCGAACGGCGAACATAGTACGGAGCAGCTGTCCGAACACGTCGACGCCGAGGATAAAGCTCATCAAACTCTCTCCGGAGAGGAAAACAGTTCGGACGACGACACACACGTCATCCCGGAAAAAGTCACTTTGGATACTTAAGAGAACCTCCATAGAAGGCTTATTGCCACCGCGAGGAGTCTGAAGAAGCAGAAGCAAAGGCTTAAGGCCGCGCAGAATATGCTCAATAGTAGATGGAACAAAGTGCTCGACACTGAAGAAAAGTATGGTGGTAGTTGCCATACAAAGAGCTATCCAAAGCGCAAGCTGTTGCCTGAGTTCGATGATGAGGTCGTAGAGCCTACACAGCCGAAGAATAAAACGGCCAATCAGCCGGATCGACCACCTCGTGGCCGCAATAGGGCGGCTAAGGGGGCCGCACATAAGTCGACACACGATTTACGTGAGGACTTGCACCAAAAATCCGGTATTACCAGGTCCATCTATGGATCTAGGAAGCATGCTCCGGCACAAAATCAAAACTGAATACTACAACCATCCGAATGCCACGATACATCCAAATACAGGGGTGCCGCACACCCCCTATGCTTCACCGATGAGGTACTGGATCATGAATTTCCAGAGGGATTCAAGCCCGTGAACATAGAGGCGTACGACAGAACGACAGACCCTGGGGTCTGGATTGAGGACTTCATCCTCCATATCCATATGGCTCACGGAGACGATCTCCACGCCATTAAATACCTGCCCCTCAAGCTGAAAGGACCAGCTCGGCACTGGCTGAAGAGCCTCCCCAAAAATTCAATAGGAAGTTAGGAGGAGCTTGAGGATGCTTTTAGGGCCAATTTTCAAGGGACTTATGTCCGACCTCCGGACGCAGACGATTTAAGTCATATAATTCAATAGCCCGGAGAGTCAGCCCGAAAGCTTTGGAACAGATTTCTCACTAAGAAGAACCAAATCGTCGACTGCCCGAACGCCAAAGCCTTAGTAGCTTTCAAACACAGCGTTCGCGAGGAATGGCTCGCCAGACACCTCGGCCAAGAAAAACAAAGGGCAATGGCAGCCCTAACAAGCCTCATGACCTGCTTTTGCGCGGGCGAAGATAGCTAGCTGGCTCGTAGAAGCACCAGCGACCCAGGCACATCTGAAGTCAGGGATGGTAATGGAAGACCATGACACAGTAAAAGCAAGCGTCAAAATAATGAAGACAGCCCAGCCAACACGGCAGTAAATGCCGGATTCAGGGGCTCTCGACCCGGTCAGTGCAAGAAGCCTTTCAAAGGAAACAGAGATGGACCGTCCAGCCTCAACAAGATTCTAGACAAATTATGTCAGATTCACGGCACCTTGCTACCTCTTAAGCACTGCGTTGGATTTCCTTGAAGAGGAAAGGGTGATGCAGCAGAGTAGAGTAAGTATTTCCCTCAGTTTTTGTGAACCAAGGTATCAATCTAGTAGGAGACTACGCGCGAGTCCCTCGTACCTACACAAAAAAATAGCTCAACGCAACCAACGCGATTAGGGGTTGTCAATCCCTTCATGGTCACTTACGAGAGTGAGATCTGATAGATAATATTTTTGGTATTTTTGGTATAGATATGCAAAGTAAAATAAAAGGCAAAGTAAAGAAGCAAAGCAATAATAAAGTGATGGAAGATTGACATGATGAGAATAGACCCGGGGGCCATAGATTTCACTAGTGTTTTCTCTCAAGGGCATAAGTATTCTACGGTGGGTGAACAAATTACTGTTGAGCAATTGACAAAATTGAGCATAGTTATGAGAATATCTAGGTATGATCATGTATATAGGCATCACATCCGAGACAAGTAGACCAACTCCTGCCTGCATCTATTACTATTACTCCACTCATCGACCGCTATCCAGCATGCATTCTCAGAGTATTAAGTTAATAAAACAGAGTAACGCCTTAAGCAAGATGACATGATGTAGAGGGATAAATTCATGCAATATGATAAAAACCCCATCTTGTTATCCTCGATGGCAACAATACAATACGTGCCTTGCTGCCCCTACTGTCACTGGGAAAGGACACCGCAAGATTGAACCCAAAGCTAAGCACTTCTCCCATTGCAAGAAAAACCAATCTAGTAGGCCAAACCAAACTGATAATTCGAAGAGACTTGCAAATATAACCAATCATACATAAAATAATTCAAAGAAGATTCAAATATTGTTCGTAGATAATCTTGATCATAAACCCACAATTCATCGGTCTCAACAAACACACCGCAAAAACAAGATTACATCGAATAGATCTCCACGAGAGAGGGGGAGGGGGACATTGTATTGAGATCCAAAAAGAGAGAAGAAGCCATCCAGGTACTAACTATGGACCCGAAGGTCTGAGGTAAAATACTCACACTTCATCGGAGGGGCTATGGTGATGATGTAGAAGCCCTCCGTGATCGATTCCCCTTACGGCGGAGCTCCGGAACAAGCCCCAAGATGGGATCTCGTGGACACAGAAGGTTGCGGCGGTGGAATTAGGTTTTTGGCTCCGTATCTGATCGTTTGGGGGTACGTAGGTATATATAGGAGGAAGGAGTACATCGGTGGAGATTCGAGGGGCCCACGAGGTAGGGGGCGCGCCCTCCACCCTCGTGACCGCCTCTCTTCTTTCTTGATGGAGGGTCCAAGTCTCCTGGATCATATCTGATGAGAAAATCACTGTTCCCGAAGGTTTCATTCCGTTTGGACTCCGTTTGATATTCCGTTTCTTCGAAACACTGAAATAGGCAAAAAACAGCAATTCTGGGCTGGGCCTCCGGTTAATAGGTTAGTCCCAAAAGTAATATAAAAGTGGAAAATAAAGCCCAATATAGTCCAAAACAGTAGATAATATAGCATGGAGCAATCAAAAATTATAGATACTATTGGAGACGTATCAGGCATCCCCAAGCTTAATTCCTTGCTCGTCCTCGAGTAGGTAAATGATAAAAAAGAATTTTTGATGCGGAGTGCTACTTGCATAATTTCAATGTAAATCTCTTAATTGTGGTATGAATATTCAGATCTGAAAGATTCAAGATAAAAGTTCATATTGACATAAAAATAATAATACTTCAAGCATGCTAACAAACCAATCATCTCTTCTCAAAATAACATGGCCAAAGAAAGTTATCCCTACAAAATCATATAGTCTGGCTATGCTCTATCTTCACCACACAAAGTATTTAAATCATGCACAACCCCGATGACAAGACAAGCAATTGTTTCATACTTTAACATTTTCAAAACTTTTTCAATCTTCACGCAATACATGAGCGTGAGCCATGGATATAGCACTATATGTGGAATAGAATGGTGGTTGTGGAGAAGACAAAAAGAGGGGAAGATAGTCTCACATCAACTAGGCGTATCAACGGGCTATGGAGATGCCCATCAATAGATATCAATGTGAGTGAGTAGGGATTGCCATGCAACGGATGCACTAGAGCTATAAGTATATGAAAGCTCACCAAACGAAACTAAGTGGGTGTGCATCCAACTCGCTTGCTCACGAAGACCTAGGGCAATTTGAGGAGCCCGTCATTGGAATATACAAGCCAAGTTCTATAATGAAAAAATTCCCACTTAGTATATGAAAGTGACAGAATCAGAGATTTCTATCATGAAGATCATGCTGCTACTTTGAAGCACAACTGTGGTAAAAGGAATAGTAACATTGTCCCTTCTCTCTTTTTCTCTCATTTTTTTATTTGGGCCTTTTCTCTTCTTTTTTTATGGCCTCTTTTTTTGTCCGGAGTCTCATCCCGACTTGTGGATCATAGTCTCCATCATCCTTTCCTCACTTGGGACAATGCTCTAAAAATGATGATCATCACACTTTTATTTTTCTTACAACTCAACAATTACAACTCGATACTTAGAACAAAATATGACTCTATATGAATGCCTTCCGGCGGTGTACCGGGATATGCAATGAATCAAGAGTGACATGTATGAAAGAATTATGAATGGTGGCTTTGCCACAAATACGATATCAACTACATGATCATGCTAGGCAATATCACAATAATGGAGCGTGTCATAATAAACGGAATGGTGGAAAGTTGCATGGCAATATATCTCGGAATGGCTATGGAAAATGCCAGGTAGGTATGGTGGCTGTTTTGAGGAAGGTATATGGTGGGTGTATGATACCGGCGAAAGGTGCGCGGTTTTAGAGAGGCTAGCAATGGTGGAAGGAAGGAAAAGTGCGTATAATCCGTGGACTCAACATTAGTCATAAAGAACTCATATACTTATTGCAAAAATCTTAGAAGTTATCAAAGAAAAGTATTACGCGCATGCTCCTAGGGGGATAGATTGGTAGGAAAAGACCATCGCTCGTCCCCGACCGCCACTCATAAGGAAGACAATCAATAAATAAATCATGCTCCGACTTCATACATAATGGTTCACCATACGTGCATGCTACGGGAATCACAAACTTTAACACAAGTATTTCTCAAATTCAAACTACTCAACTAGCATGACTCTAATATCACCATCTTCATATCTCAAAACAATTATCAAGCATCAAACTTTTCTTAGTATTCAACGCACTCAAAAGAAAGTTTTACAAATCTTGAATACCAAGCACATTAAGATTTTTAAGTAATTACCATGCTATTTAAGACTCTCAAAATAATCTAAGTGAAGCATGAGAGATCAATAGTTTCTATAAAACAAATCCACCACAGTGCTCTAAAAGATCTAAGTGAAGCACAGAGCAAAACTATAAAGCTCAAAAGATATAAGTGAAGCATATAGAGTATTCTAACAAATTCCAATTCATGTATGGCTCTCTCAAAAGGTGTGTACAACAAGTATGATTATGGTAACTAAAAATCAAAGACTCAAATCATACAAGACGCTCCAAGCAAAACACATATCATGTGGTGAATAAAAATATAGCTCCAAGTAAAATTACCGATGGAAGTAGACGATAAGAGGGGATGCCTTCCGGGGCATCCCCAAGCTTTGACTTTTTGGTGTCCTTGGATTATATTGGGGTGCCATGGGAATCCCCAAGCTTAGGCTCTTGCCACTCCTTGTTCCATAATCCATCAAAAGATTTCACCCAAAACTTGAAAACTTCACAACACAAAACTCAACAGAAATCTCGTAAGCTCCGTTAGCGAAAGAAAACAAAAGACCATTCAAGGTACTGTAATGAACTATTATTTATTTGTATTGGTGTTAAACCTACTGTATTCCAACTTCTCTATGGATTATAACTATTTTACTAGCCATAGATTCATCAAAATAAGCAAACAACACACGAAAAACAGAATCTGTCAAAAACAGAACAGTCTGTAGTAATCTGTAGCTAACGCAAACTTCTGGAAACTACAACAAATTAGCCAAAATAGGAAGACCTATGCAAATTTGTTTATTGATCAGCAGCAATTTGAATCAGTATTTTATCATTCCTGTGATTTTTAACAATTCGGTCACTGAGCGCAAAGTTTCTGGAAATTACAGCAAGATCAAATAATATCATCCAAGAAGATCCTATAGGTTTAACTTGGCAAAAACACTAATTAAAAGATAAAACCACATCTAAACAGAAGGTAGATGGATTATTTATTCCTAAACATAAACAAAAGCAAAAAAACTAAAATAAAATTGGGTTGACTCCCAACAAGCGCTATCGTTTAACGCCCCTAGCTAGGAAAAAAGCAAGGATAGATCTAGGTATTGCCATCTTTGGTAGGCAATCCATAAGTGGCTCTCATGATAGATTCATATGGTAATTTTATTTTCTTCTTGGGAAGTGTTCCATGCCTTTTTTAATGGAAATTAGAATCTAATATTCCCTTCCTTCATATCAATAATTGCACCAATCGTTCTAAGGAAAGGTCTACCAAGAATAATAGGACAAGAAGGATTGCAATATATATCAAGAACGATAAAATCTATGGGCATATAATTCCTATTTGCAACAATAAGAACATTATTAATTCTTCCCATAGGTTTATTAATAGTGGAATCCGCAAGATGCAAGTTTAGAGAGCAATCATCAAAATCACGGAAATCTAGCAAACCGCACAAAGTTTTGGGAATAGTGGAAACACTAGCACCCAAATCACATAAAGCATAAAATTCATGATCCTTAATCTTAATTTTAATAGTTGGTTCCCACTCATCATAAAGTTTTCTAGGGATAGAAACTTCCAACTCAAGTTTTTCTTCATAAGATTGCATCAAGGCATCAACAATATGTTTAGTAAACGCTTTATTTTGACTATAAGCATGAGGAGAATTTAGCACGGATTGCAACAAGGAAATACAATCAATTAAAGAGCAGCTTTCATAATTAAATTCCTTGAAATCCAATATAGTGGGTTTAGTAACATCTACGGTTTTATTCTTTTCAATCCCACTTTTATCAATTTCACCATCAAGATCTAAAAACTCCGAATTTTTGGAACGCCTTCTAGGTAAAGGTGGATCATATTCAGTTTCATCAAGATTCATATTGCAAAACAAAGATTTAATAGGGACACATCAATAACTTTTAGATCTTCATCTTGATTTTCATAGGAATTGGAAGAACACGCTTTAATAAAGGCACTTTCACGGTAGCACGCATCCTAGCGGTTCTTTCCTTGCACTCATCAATGGAAATTCTCATGGCTTTGAGAGACTCATTGATATCATGCTTAGGAGGAATAGATCTAAGCTTTAAAGAATCAACATCAAGAGAAATTCTATCAACGTTCCTGCCAATTCATCAACTTTAAGCAATTTCTCTTCAAGCAAAGCATTAAAATTCTTTTGCGAATTCATAAACTCTTTAACACTAGTCTCAAATTCAGAGGGCATCTTATTAAAATTTCCATAAGAGTTGTTGTAGGAATTTCCATAATTATTAGAAGGATTACTAGGATAAGGCCTAGGATTAAAGTTCCCTCTATACGCGTTGTTACCAAAATTATTCCTACCAACAAAATTCACATCCATAGATTCATTATTATTCTCAATCAAAGTAGACAAAGGCATATCATTAGGATCAGAAGAAACACTCTTAGTAGCAAATAATTTCATAAGTTCATCCATCTTTCCACTCAAAACATTAATTTCTTCTATCGCATGCACTTTTTTATTAGTAGATCTTTCAGTGTGCCATTGAGAATAATTAACAATAATATTATCTAGGAGTTTAGTAGCATCTCCTAAAGTGATTTCCATAAAAGTGCCTCCTGCGGCCGAATCTAAAAGATTTCTGGAAGCAAAATTCAATCCGGCATAAAAGTTTTGTATAATCATCCACAAATTCAAACCATGAGTAGGACAATTATGTATCATTAATTTCATTCTCTACCAAGCTTGTGCAAGATGTTCATGATCAAGTTGCTTAAAATTCATAATATCGTTTCTAAGAGAGATGATCTTAGCAGGAGGAAAAACTTAGAGATAAAAGCATCTTTGCACTTGTTCCAAGAATCAATACTATTTTAAGGCAAAGAAGAAAACCAAGCTTTAGCACGATCTCTAAGCGAAAAAAGAAATAGCTTCAATTTAACAATATCATTATCGACATCTTTCTTCTCTTTTGCATATCACATAAATCAACGAAGCTATTTAGATGAGTAGCGGCATCTTCACTAGGAAGGCCGGCGAATTGATCTTTCATAACAAGATTCAACAAAGCAGTGTTGATTTCACAAGATTTAGTATTGGCAAGAGGAGCAATCGGAGTGCTAAGGAAATCATTATTGTTGGTATTGGTATAGTCACACAATTTGGTATTATCTTGAGCCATCGTGACAAACAAGCAATCCAACACACGAGCAGACAAAAAGCAAGCGAGAAAAAGGCAAACGGAAAAGAGAGGGCGAATAATACGGCAAGGGTGAAGTGGGGGAGAGGAAAACGACAGGAAAATGGCAAATAATGTAATGCGAGAGATAGGGATTGTGGTGGGTACTTGGTATGTTGACTTTTGCGTAGACTCCCCGGCAACGGCGCCATAAATTCTTCTTGCTACCTCTTGAGCACTGCGTTGGATTTCCCCGAAGAGGAGAGGATGATGCAGCAAAGTAGTGTAAGTATTTCCCTCAGTTTTTGAGAACCAAGGTATCAATCCAGTAGGAGGCTACGCGTGAGTCCCTCGTACTACACAAAACAATAACTCACGCAACCAACGCGATTAGGGGTTGTCAATCCCTTCACGGTCACTTACGAGAGTGAGATCTGATATAGATAATAATTTTTGGTATTTTTGATATAAAGATGCAAAGTAAAATAAAAACAAAGCAAATTAATAAAGTGATGGAGATTGATATGATGAGAATAGAGACCCGGGGGCCATAGGTTTCACTAGTGGCTTCTCTCAAGAGCATAAGTATTCTACGGTGGGTGAACAAATTACTGTTGACAATTGACAGAATTGAGCATAGTTATGAGAATATCTAGGTATGATCATGTATATAGGCATCACGTCCGAGACAAGTAGACCGACTCCTGCCTGCATCTACTACTATTACTCCACTCATCGACCGCTATCCAGCATGCATCTAGAGTATTAAGTTAATGAAAACAGAGTAACGCCTTAAGCAAGATGACATGATGTAGAGGGATAAACTCATGCAATATGAAAACCCCATCTTGTTATCCTCGATGGCAACAATACAATACGTGCCTTGCTGCCCCTACTGTCACTGGGAAAGGACACCGCAAGATTGAACCCAAAGCTAAGCACTTCTCCCATTGCAAGAAAGATCAATCTAGTAGGCCAAACCAAACTGATAATTCGAAGAGACTTGCAAAGATAACCAATCATACATAAAAGAATTCAGAGAAGATTCAAATATTGTTCATAGATAATCTTGATCATAAACCCACGATTCATCGGTCTCAACAAACACACCGCAAAAAGAAGATTACATCGAATAGATCTCCAGGAGAGAGGGGGAGAACATTGTATTGAGATCCAAAAAGAGACAAGAAGCCATCTAGCTACTAACTATGGACCCGAAGGTCTGAGGTAAACTACTCACACTTCATCGAAGGGGCTATGGTGATGATGTAGAAGCCCTCCAAGACCGATTCCCCTTCCGGCGGAGCTCCGGAACAGGCCCCAAGATGGGATCTCGTGGGTACAGAAGGTTGCGGTGGTGGAATTAGGTTTTTGGCTCCGTATCTGATCATTTGGGGGTACGTAGGTATATATAGGAGGAAGGAGTACGTCGGTGGAGCTTCGAGGGGCCCACGAGGTAGGGGGCGCGCCCTAGGGGGGCGCGCCCTCCACCCTCGTGACCGCCTCTCTTGTTTCTTAACGGAGGGTCCAACTCTCCTGGATCATATCCTTGGTCGGCCCGCCCAATCACCTTTGATCGCAGGGATCACCTGAAAAGTATCCGGCACGGAGGATTGGCTGCCTTGGTGCTAGACCCAATTATCGACAGATACCATCTCACCCAAGTCCTCATGGATGGCGGCAGTAGTCTTAATCTGATATATCAGGACACAGTCCGCAAAATGAGGATAGACCCGACAACAATCTGCCAAAGTACTACTACCTTTAAAGGGGTAATACCAGGCCCAGAGGCCCGCTGTATGGGCTCTCTAGTACTAGAGGTTGTATTCGGATCCCTCGACAACTTCCGAAGTGAAAAGTTAACCTTCGACATCGCTCCATTCCGAAGCGGCGATCAAGCACTACTTGGAAGAACAGCTTTCACTCGTTTTAATGCAGTACTGCATTACGCTTCTCTTAAGCTTAAGATGCCCGGTCCACGTGGCATCATCAAAGTTAGTGGAAATATTGAGCGTTCCTTACGCGCGGAAGAACGTGCGGTGGCTTTAACAGCCGCACACTAAACGGCCTCTCCAACCAGAATAAATGATCGGTCGTCAAGACTGCGGACACGGCTAGACGACTCCGGTGCATTACTAGCTGTAACAACTTAGATAAACCTGAGATTGGTTTGATGATTATACCCCCATAGGCGGTACCAGGGGCTTCCCGCGTGTAAAAAGGACTAGTTCGGCTCAACTTTACTTATCTTGAATTTTAATGGTTTATTCAGAATAACCAATTTTTCGCACGACAACTTTCACCTAAGTTCTTCTCTTTTACAGATGACAATCGTGCTACACCCTTCCAGGATACGGCACAATTGAGACACAGGCGCAGACGTGTAGCAGTGACCCGCTCAAAGGTTTCTTTTTAGAATAAGACCCTGTGTAAACCTTTTTTACTGTCTTTTGTTGCTTCACATCCTCCGGATACTCAGTATAACTGAGAAGGATGCTGACGTTATTGGCATTTCGCCACGTCAGAATATTGCACGTACCTGGACACTCGGGGTTCATTATCAAGGGCATTTCTCAGCCCGGTATATGTTATAAAGACCGAATACCTTAGGGAGTGTTCTGCGTCGTGAGTTTGGCCTTATATGCATCAGCTCCGAATCATGTCTTTGGTCAAATGTTGGGTTTGCCCGGCTCCCGTGTTTTGCTACCTTACATTCCGCTCTATCGGCTAAGGTGGCACTGGGAGAACTACTGCGATTGTGCCCTGGTTCATCCGGACGAGCACCTTAGTAGAGAAAGTCGAAAACTGACTGTTATGATAAAGCATGAGACTGGTCAACCACTCGAAGACTCATCGGAATCTTCGGGATTCCTCCGCATTAACGAAGGACCGGTTTTCCCGGTCATGAACGTACGCGCACCGTGTTCGGATATGCGCGGAAATACCAGGGGCTATATAGTAGCCCCACTGTCAAACTCCTATGGTTAAGTGAAAGTGTTAAAGCAATATAGTCTGATTGCCTCGTTCGCCGTGCTACCACCTCCTTAATGGTCCAAGATGTTGGATCAAGTGTGAAGACGCGCTTTTGCGAACACCCCCTCATTATATGCGTGGGGGCTGAAGCCGACGACTGCAAACTTTCAGGATATACATATATATATACATAAACGACCGCACAGGAGGCATAATAATACTTTCACGCAAAAGTATAAACACAGCTGAGGGGGTCCTGGATTAGGGGGTCTCCAGACAGCCGGACTATATCCTTTGGCCGGACTGTTGGACTATGAAGATACAAGATTGAAGACTTCGTCCCGTGTCTGGATGGGACTCTCCTTAGCGCGGAAGGCAAGCTTGGCAATATAGATATGTAGATCTCCTCCCTTGTAACCGACTCTGTGTAACCCTAGACCCCTCCGGTGTCTATATAAACTGGAGGGTTTAGTCCGTAGGACAAGAACAATCATACCATAGGCTAGCTTCTAGGGTTTAGCCTCTACGATCTCGTGGTAGATCAACTCTTGTAATGCTCATATCATCAAGATCAATCAAGCAGGAAGTAGGGTATTACCTCCATCGAGAGGGCCCGAACCTCTGTAAACATTGTGTCCCCCGCCTCCTGTTACCATCCGCCTTAGACGCACAGTTCGGGACCCCCTACCCGAGATCCGCCGGTTTTGACACCGACATTGGTGCTTTCATTGAGAGTTCCATTGTGTCGTCACCGTAGGGCTTGATGGCTCGTTCGATCATCGGTAACGATGCGGTCCAGGGTGAGGTTTTCCTCCCTGGACAGATCTTCGTATTCGGCGGCTTCGCACTGCGGGCCAACTCGCTTGGCTATCTGGAGCAGATCGAGAGCTACGCCCCTGGCCACCTGGTCAGGTTCGGAAACTTGAACTACACTGCCGACATCCGCGGAGACTTGATCTTCGACGGATTCGAGCCCATCCCAGGTGCACCGCACGACCACGACGAGCATGATTTAGCTCTGCAGTCGAACAGTGTTCAGGAGATCACACCTACAGCTACTCCGGCCTTCGGTCCGGAGCAAATTGCGCCATCCGAGGACGGGTGGATAGATCCCGCCATGGAGGTCGCACTCTCAGCGGCGATGGAGCCAGATACCGACTTCACCCCTCACGAGAGCCGTGTTGCTGAACCACTAGATTCATCTCCAGCCACGGACTCCAAGCCGCCTGCGTCCGTGCCTATCGAATCTGATTGGGCGCCGATCATGGAGTTTACCTCCGCGGATATCTTTCAGCACTCGCCTTTCGGCGATATGCTTAATTCATTAAGGTCTCTCTCCTTGTCAGGAGAACCTTGGCCGAATTATGTCTGGCTAGAATTGGACGCGGACGACGAAGAAATTCACTCCCCACCCACCACCCACTTAGTAGCCATTTTCGACCATTTAACCGACATGCTCGACTTTGACTCCGAAGACATCGATGGTATGGACGACGATGCAGGAGACGAATTGGAACCACCGCCCATAGGGCACTAGACCGACACCTCATCATATGATATATGCATGGTGGATACCCCGAAAGAAAACAATGACGAGGAACGGAAGGATGCAGCAAAGAAAAGCTCCATTGAGAAGCAAACAAAGCATCGGCGTAGGCGCCGCTCCAAATCCCGCCTCGGCAAAAACAATGATAACAGCGAAAGAGAAAATAACACCCTAGTCGACTCCAAAGGAAACGACGACCACATCGATCCAGTGGCAGAGCAGGATGAACCGGCAAATGGCGAACATAGTACCGATCCGCTGTCCGAACACAGCGACGCCGAGGATAAAGCTCATCGACCTCCCTCCGAAGAGGAAAACAGTCCGGACGAAGATGGACACATCATCCCGGATAGGCACTTGGAACAAGAGAACCTTCGCAGAAGGCTTATTGCCACCGTGAGGAGTCTGAAGAAACAGAAGCAAAGGCTTAAGGCCGCACAAAATACGCTCAACAGCAGATGGAACAAAGTGCTTGACAATGAAGAAAAGTATGGTGGAAGTTTCCACACAAAGAGCTATCCAAAGCGCAAGCTACTTCCTGAATTCGACGATGAGGCCTTAGCGTCCACACAACCAAAACTAAAAACGACCAACCGATCAGATCAACCACCTTGTGGCCGCGATAGAGCGGCCAACAAGGCCGCACATAAGTCAGTACAGGCTTCACATGATGACTTGCATCGAAGGACCGGCGTGACCAGATCCATCTACGGATCTAGGAAGCGCGCTCCGGCACGAAATCACAACCGAATACTTCAACCGTCCGAACGCCATGATACATCCAAATACAGGGGTGCCGCACACCCCCTACGTTTCACCGATGAGGTGCTGGACCACGAATTTCCGAAAGGATTCAAACCAGTGAACATAGAGGCGTACGACGGGACCACAGACCCTGGGGTCTGGATTGAGGACTTTATCCTCCATATCCATATGGCTCGCGGAGACGATCTCCATGCCATAAAGTACTTACCCCTCAAGCTTAAAGGGCCATCTCGGCACTGGCTGAAAAGCATCCCAGAAAACTCAATTGGAAGTTGGGAGGAGCTCAAGGATGCTTTTCGGGCCAATTTCCAAGGGACCTATGTCCGACCTCCAGATGCAGACGATTTAAGTCACATAATTCAACAGCCCGGAGAGTCAGCCCGAAAGCTTTGGAACAGGTTCCTCACTAAGAAGAACCAAATCGTCGACTGCCCGGACGCCGAAGCCCTAGCAGCTTTCAAGCACAGCGTCCAAGACGAATGGCTAGCCAGACACCTCGGCCAAGAAAAACCGAGAATAATGGCAGCCCTAACAAGCCTCATGACCCGCTTTTGCGCGGGCGAAGATAGCTGGTTAGCCGCAGTCGCACCAGCGATCCAAGCACATCCGAAGTTAGGGATGGCAATGGAAAACCACGACGCAATAAAAGCAAGCATCAAAATAAAGAGGACAACCCAGATAATACGGCGGTAAACGCCGGATTCAGGGGCTCTCGACCAGGTCACCAGAAAAAGCCTTTCAAAGGCAGTAGAGATGGACCGTCCAGCCTAAACAAGATTCTAGACAAACTATGTCAGATTCATGGCACCCCCGACAAACCCGCAAATCACACCCACAGAGAATGCTGGGTCTTCAAGCAGGCCGGTAAGCCAAACGCCGAACACAAGGGGAGGGAGACACCAAGTGAAGTCGAGGACGAACCTTGCCAGCAAAGCACTGGGGGACAGAAAAAATTCCCACCAGAGGTTAAAACAGTAAACATGATCCAGGTGATGCAGAGGAGAAGCAAACATGCACTCCGAGACACACGCGCCATAGAGCCCGTCACCCCTAAGTTCAACCCCTGGTTGACCTGCCCGATCACCTTTCATCGCAGGGATCAACTGACAAGTATCTAGAATGAAGGATTCGCTGCCTTGATGTTAGACCCAATAGTAAATGGATACCATCTCACATGAGTCCTTATGGGCGGCAGTTGTCTTAATCTGATATATCAGGATACAGTCCGCAAAATGGGGATAGCCCCGACAAAAATCAGCAACAGTAATACTACCCTCAAGGGAGTAATACCAGGCCCAGAGGCTCGCTTCACGGGCTCTCTTACTAGAGGTTGTATTCGGTTCTCTCGACAACTTCGAAGCGAAAAGGTTAAACTTCACATCGCTCCATTCCGAAGTGGCTATCAAGCACTACTCGGAAGAGCGCTTTCGCTCGTTTTAACACAGTACCACATACGCTTCTCTCATGCTTAAGATGCCCGGTCCACGTGGCACCATCACCATTAGCGGAAACATTGAACGTTCCCTACGAGCGGAAGAATGTGCGATGGCTTTAACAGCCGAACACTAAATGCCCCCTCCAACCAGAACAAAGGATCGGTCGTTAAGACCGCAGACATGGCTAGATGAGTCTGGTGAATTACTAGCTGTAACAGCTTAGATAAACCCAAGATTGGTTCGATGGTTATACCCACACAGACGGCACCAGGGGCTTCCCACGTATACTCAGGGCTAGTTCGGCTCAACTTGATGTACTTTGAATTTTAATGGTTTACTGAGAATAACCAATACTTCGGCATGACAACTTTCACCTAAGTTCTTCTCTTTTACAGATGACACTCGTGCTACACCCTTCCGCGATATGGCACAACGGAGACACAGGCGCAGACGTGCAGCAGGGACCCGCTCAAAGGTTTCTTTTTAGATTAAGACCCTGCGTCAACCTTTCTTATTGTCTTTTGTTGTTCACATCCTCCAGATATTTAGTATAACCGAGAAGGATGCTGACGTTATTGGCATTTCGCCACGTCAGAATATTGCTCGTACCTGGACACTCGGGGTTCATTACTAAGGGCACTATTCAGCCCGACATATGTTATAAAGACCGAATACCTTAGGGAGTGTTCGGCGTCGCGAGTTTGGCCTTATATGCATCAACTCCGAATCATGTCTTTGGTCAAATGTTGGGTTTGCCTGGCTCCCATGTTTTGCTACCTTATGTTCCGCTCTATCGGCTAAGGTGGCACCGGGAGAACTACTGCGATTGTGCCCTGGTTCATCCGGATGAGCACCTCAGTAGAGAAAGCTGAAAACTGACCGTCATGATAAAGCGCGAGACTGGATAACCACTCAATGACTTAGCAGAATCTTTGGGATTCCTCCGCATTAACGAAGGGTCGTTTCCCGATCATGTACGCACGTGCCCCGTATTCGGACGAGCGCATAGGTACCTGGGGCTATATAGTAGCCCCACTGTCAAACTCCTATGGCTAAGTGAAAGTGTTAAAGCAATATAGTCCGATTGCCTAGTTCGCTGCGCTATCGCCTCCTTAATGGACCAAGACGTTGGATCAAGCGTGAATACGCGGGTTTTTTTGCGAACACCCCCACATTATATGTGTGGGGGCTGAAGCCGCCGACTGCAAACTTTCAGGTTATATAAATATATACATAAACGGCCGCACAGGAGGCATCTTAATACTTTCAGGCACAAGTATAAACACAGCCTTTATAATTCAATAAAACATTGTTTTTACAATGGGAACACATGTCACTAGAACATAATGTTCTTCGAGCACTGAGCCTCTATTGAACGAGCGCCTTCAAGGACCTCTTCAAAGTAGTGCTCGGCAGCTACTCGGCCCACGGCCGAACTCTGGGTTGCAATAGCGGTGGCCTCCATATCCGCCCAATATGTCTTAACACGGGCACATGCCATCCGCGCACCCTCTATGCACGCCGACCTCTTCATAGTGTTGATGCGTGGCACAGCACCAAGGAACTATTGCACTAAAGCAAAATAACTATTTGGCCTCGGCCCTTACGGCCACAGATGATCCACAACAGATCTCATGGCAAGCCCGGACAACCTATGGAGCTCGGCCCACTCGGCCATTCGCTCATTCAACAGCAGCGGACGCACTGGAACATGGAACTATAACCGGAATAGCCTTTCCACTTCACGATCTTTTTGATCCTTGAAGTATGCGGCCGCATCAGCAGCACTGGCTGCCAAATCCACATATGCGTCTGCCGAACTCCATAGTCGATCAAGAGGGGCATACTTCGGATCTCCGAA